>NC_041721.1:16108982-16408982 GCF_900700375.1 Denticeps clupeoides | reverse complement strand
AGGGAGGATTTTTCAAATATCTTCTATCTTATCAAATATAAAATTGTAAATGGGAGATGGTTGGTTGCCATAGATTCAGTTTGTAGGTGTTTCAGAGACTGCAACATGTGTTTTTTCAGACATAAGCATTTTTCCCAAATTGCCTGGAGGAACCAGCCTGGTACAGAGGGCCATTGGAGGGCTTGCTGTGCTTCTGACGAGATGATATGAAGGAGGCAGCTCCATTGTAAGAGAACTCTGCTCGACTGGAAAATGGAAAGAACTTTGGTCAGTGCACCAGCAACTAAAGAACCACCAATGAAGAAGGTCAACCAGCGGTGTTCCTTCCTATATAAGGTTTAGGTTGTCCAAGATTTGCAGATTGACTCTGAAAGGTTCTGTTCTTGCTTAGTGCATTTTTCTAATTATGTCCAACATTTGAAATTAATTGTAATGTGGATTTAATTAAAAATGCTGTAAAATCCAGAAGTACCTCCCTATAATCAATACCTTAAAGAGAAGCCTCCTGTCAGCGAGAAGCAGAAAATGAAACCTCCTAAGATGCAGAGAGCTGAGCCTGCCCAGCCGATGAACAAGGCCGCTCCCAGCTCAAACCTATTACGGCAGGAAGAATCAGACAGAGAAAACCATGACCTCCCTGTGACACATTGTCCCTGTGGCTATAATTTTACAGTTAACTGATGTACCTAAATGAAGGACTGTCTCTTATTTTCAAAATCAGTGTGCAAAACTCCTTCCTTAGTGTGAAGAGGTCAATATAAATAATCAAGATGGTCATTTTCAAGTCATTGACATGAAAAACTTTGCGGGTTTGAGTTCCATTAGAATAAGAATAAGGAGGCATGAGGATTAGGGGTCATGCAAACTAAATAAATAAGAAACATACTAATAACATTATTTTATGAGCCGTGATGTGCCCATTTGGTAAAGTGGTTATGAGAGAGATCTAAACATTCCCTAGAAATGACGAAAAACTGACAGCATACTTCTGTAAGGCTGCTATAAACCCCAAACAAGAATTGGAACAGAAATAACAGAAACATCTGGGTTCCCAACCTGGTATTCTTGAACCCCTGACAATATTCTTCATGAACTCATTTTCTCAGTGTGGGACGCCATAAGCTTTTCAGCCCTCAAAATACGTGAAACTATAAAACAACCTTAAAGTAACAGGATTGGAAGTACTTACTTCTGTGCGACAAAGAGTGGGTCAAAAAACTCAGAGGTTATCCTGTGAGCATAGAGAGAGCAGGCCGTCAAACAGCAGATGCCTGCGTGGAGGAGAAAGAGAATTCAGACAAAACAACATTTTCAACAGCAACATCTTCACCTGACCCGCGCACCATAACAGTCCTTCAAAAAGTAAAAACAAACCAAAACGGGTCTTTGTGAATAAATATGTACCAAGGACATAGAGGAAAGAGTTGCAACCTTGAACAAACATTGTTTATGGCATTTTCATTGAAAGATTCTGCTGAAACAAGTACCATTCAGAATAAAGTGCAGTCCTGAAAGGCAGGTTATCCTGGCCTTAGTGGTCTCAGACCCACCGATCTTGGTGCATTTCATGCCCACCAGGGCCAAGACAGCCCCAAAGAATCCCAAACACACCGCAGATATCATCAGTCCCCTGCACACCTGAATGTAGCCTGCGAGATGAGACAGAGAGAGAAAGACAGCACATGGTTCAGATGAAGGTCATCCTCTAACCTCATCACAGACTAAACAGACCAGATACTTCTACTTAACCGCTGATGTCCTTCGTTCATAATATATATGCTCAGCTCGTAGCATGGTGGTGTTTAGATACAGTACTGCAGAAAAGGATTGTCCAATAGCAGATTATAAAAAAGACGTTTTTAAACATACAACACATAGTGGCACCTTGGCAGACCGGGATTCGAACCTGTAACCTTCTGATTACGGGGCCGTTCCTTAACCACTAGGCCACCACTGCCCCACTTCGCCAGTTTGGCTCCAAAATGTCTACACATCCATGCTTAGAAAGAAGCCAGAAATGCTTTGCATTGACCTGCCAGTCCAATATAGTTTTCCAGACTTGCAGACTTTTGCTCCTAGGATGTCATACATGCCCTGAAAAAAACACGGGTTCAACTTAACAAAATAACTGAAGCTATCTGTCACACCTAATATTTTTGCTTTGCCGTAACCCATAGACTAGTAGACAGGACTGCTATTTTGCCTGTCGCCTCATAATTATTACTAAAAAAAATGTTTTGCAATTACTTTAAAAAGTTTTACCAAGCCAGCATACTTATTGCACTTAAACAATGCTATAAAACCGCTTTGGACAGACACAGAGGACCTTTTTAATTAAAATAACAAGGTATGTAATGATGATAAGGTTCAAATGCAGGCGAACTGGAGGAATTTAGTGTCAGGAGAAGTCTAATGTAATACCACAAAACACGAAGGCAATGCACATTTGTCCTGACACGCTCTCACCCTCTCACGGCTGAAAGATAATTGGCAGTTCAACAGTTCACTGCTACCTTGTTAAGAGTGTCTTGGAAAATTGGGCCAGTTAGCAAATGCTTTACGCTGCATATGTTCACCTATGTGTGTCTGCTGCAGCGAAGGCTGCATGTTCTAGCGTGGGAGGGTTTTTTTGGCATTTTGCGCTCAGATGGAGCCGTGGTCTGTGGTGTGACAGCTGCTGTTATTCAGCCAGGGGAGCTTAGGGCTATACGGTTCCACACACTCTGTTCTCTTAATCCTATTAGCTTTTATAACAAGACAGGAGCCCAGAGGAAGACACCGGTAAAGTTTTGGAAAGTACCATTAACGCAGATGTTCTCAGGTAAACACGAACACATGATCACATGAAACATGTTACATGCACGTGTCAACATAATATAATAGCCAAACACTCATATATAGAACACACAAACTATTTCACACACACACACACATCCAGGTTGAACAGACCATCCAGGGCCAGCATAGAAGGGAAGTCCTTGCAGTTAGAGACACCGGTGGAGTCCGTCACACACGTCTTCCACAAGTTGGACCAGAAGGTTGCCGTGGTGATGACCGTCCCGTCCACAGAGGACACCTTCCAATAATCTGTAGGAAGTGTCGACGAAGTGAGGACCCATCCTGAAATGGTGAAGATAAAGGCAACTATCTCTGTAGCCATGTTCCCCATTTTTCAGTATAGCTCAATTGTAAACAAAGGGGGGATGATGTGACAAAGACATGGATGGGGGACAGTCTGCGGGCTGGAAATGCCGAGTGCCTGTTTGCGACCCCACCGGCTTGGTTTATATTCACCTGGGAGGAGGGCTCTGTCCCCAAAGCCTGCCCAATAGCCCTTTTGTGTCCACATTTTCCCGACGCTGAGACACACACACACATCACTCCACAGGAATCATTTGAACTGAATGGCTAGAGGGAAAAGGTCACTGAATTAGATCTGCAGGATGCTGACCTTATTGGAAGGATCTGACATGTATGAAAGAGGAGAGGAAATAAGCACAACTCTGCAAAGAACAGTCCGATGGGAAGCAGAAAGTTTCATGATCTGGGGAGTTAGGGGAGATGAAAGACCCCATAGAAACTCTTGTGAGGGGAACACACCATGCCACTGAAACGCTGCACTCCCTCTTGGCTGACGGCTGAGAAATATGTTAAATGGATTTATTTTTCAAGTAAACTTGAATGCTGAATACTGAATAAAACAGCAGATCAGTTTTATGACTCTGAATAAGTCCAACCTGTAAGGCAAACCAGCAGAAGCTGATTTGGTGAGGATTCTGCTGTGCTTCACTTTAGACACGTGAGGGCAGCAATAACAAAGTGCTGGAGACATGGTGAGGTCGGAGATGCGATCAGCAACACAGAAGCATAAACCACAAAACACTAGATTTGCGGAGGGATCGTGAACAGTGCTGTGGCACTCAGACCATGCTGAAGACGGGAAAAATCGATTTATGAAAGCCATCTGAGGACAATGTCTTCTTTTCATTCTCCCACAATTCAGAGTTGACTGTAATTGCATGGCTCATTTTATTCAGCGGTTTTAGGGAATATGCCTTTACAACGTCTTGTTAAACCTACCAGAGCATTTAATCACAATCTCATGTCCCCATGGCCACGTTTCCATAAAAATCTTCTGCTCATTTAATTATTCACAGCAACAGACATTTTAAGTAAGGGCGGCCAAACATTTGAATGCCATTATAGAGAGAAATTAGTACCAATAAGGTACTGTAAATATTAAGCACCCCATATATGCTTAGTTTTCAGGGGTCATGGTGAAAACCGCTGCCCTCACATTTTAACTTGCCAGCATGACTAATTCGTTAAATCTCAGAAGGGTCGCTGATGGCGTACACAAACCTGACCGCTTCCCCCAGCTTTCATAAACACACACAATCTCAAGTGTTTCAAAGTTATGTGAGTTGGCGAGGCGGAGGCGTAAGGGAGTGCTCCTAATAAATACTACTTCCGTGAATGAGGTCAACACGGGCGCCTGATTACAAATGGCGATTAGCACATAGCGTGCTGCAACCTGGAGCCAGAGGGAAACTGCAGCGCCGCTAATTGCTGCCCTGCAGGTGTAGCTGTTTTTTGGGTGAGGGTGGGGCTGTTGCCAAGCAGCGACAAGCTTTGATGATCCACATACATTGACTGCTGTCATGACGACACAGCATCCCTCTGGATGTTTTGTATGGGAGCCAAGCAGGACGGGAAAACATTTGGCTGTTCACTCAGCTTAAGCTTTAGGCCTTAATTTCCTTTAATTTACTTAAAAGGTTCTCTCCATTAAAAAGGTACATACAAGAAGCAAATTTAATGTTTGCTGGATCTGGGCTTTTATTATATTATATCAAATCTATTATTTACAAGATGGTAAATAGAAGTGAATATATATATATGTCTAAGTCGTAATGCAAAAATACATGGCTTCTTTTCAATTAAAACTTCAAAAATCACTGTGTATAACTTTTAGGCCATTTTGTTGTAATTAGATTAAATGTATTGTGTGTGTGAAATGAACTATGTGCTCTGTGTGTTGCTGTCCTGTCACATTTATCACTTTTTTCTTGATTATTTAGTGAGCTGGAACTGTACGGGCCCCAAATTAGCTATATATGCAATATATGAGTATATGTGTCAATGACTGACCTGAATCACACATGCAGTAAACTATAACATAGTCTTTGAAGAGAGATGTCACGTGGCGGGAAGCCTAATTTTACTTCACAGACCAAATAAGTTTCAGCTCACACAGAATAGACAGAACATAGGTTTATGTGTTCTTTTTATACTTTTGGGATATTTTGAATATCAAAGTCATCCAAGGTGGAACAGAAGAGTTCCACCTCGACAAGTGGAATCACTTCATTTGTGAGCAATTATTCACAAGAAAAGCATGCAGTGATACTAAATGTAACTCAGTAGCCCAGTTACGTCCAGCAACTATCACATATTAATCCTATTCTTCTACACAATCACCAGCATTTCAAATTCACTTTCTTCAGATAAAGGTTTAGGTCATTGTTTGTAACATGTTTACAACATGAAATAAATCATTCTGTCAGTTTTCACACATTCTTTAGCGTTTACTCTTTCTTGAGTGTTAAAATTCTGTCATAATTCTGTGGAACACATAACTCCTTCAGCTGAAGCATTAAACTAATCACAAGATTCAATTAGCTGAAGCAGGTCTGATTTTCCCATCTAGATGTTATAATCCCTGCCTGGCATTCCAGCCTCAGGTCCTGCAAGCTCTGTAATGAAGGGAGTTAACAGCACTGCACCTTTAACTATGACGCAGTAACCCGGCTTTTATTGGCCGTGCAATGTAATTATAAAAACAACACACAGGCGAAGGGCTGAGGAATGTGCATGTCTCTCTTCCTGGGGTTCGGAGGATGAGAGACCCCTCTGTACACCGCAGCCCTTCGTACAGCCTCAGAGTCGCGCCGTTCATCTGTCACCAAGACCTTTATCAGCGCCGAAGCCACCTGGACTTCCTCTCAATGCACACCTTTCATCTGTCTATTCTTTCACTGGCTTATCTGTTCTATTTTAGATACCAATCATTTTCATGGGCCACATTTTCAGGTTTGAAACTGTTTACTGTTTTTGGCATCAAGCAGACTGGTGTCAGATTATTGCTTCCAGGTCAGACGGCTCACTAGCAGGCCGACTGGGGTGAAAAAAATGAACCACAGATGGTCGCCATGGCGCTGCTGTTTATTATAGTCCTTAAAAGAGATCCAGATGACAACCCCAGGCTTAAGGGAACACATACTACTGTGCCAGATCAGATCACAAACACCGGATAACAAAGAGTTTGTTGAGACTGTGGGTCTAATACATATCACAGATTATTTACATACTGCATGCAGTGTACTGTCCTCAGATGACTCTCAGATGCACACAGATACACACATCATTTCTATTAAGATTGACAGATAGGTACAGGTACTTTATTAATCCCATGGGGAAACAAATACAAACATTGTACAGAGGACAATTGGACATGGACAACAGACACAGCAGTGTGGTGTCTAGATGTTCGTAGTATAACGCACAATATTGAAGGTACTGCGTAAATAAATGTAAATTCCATTATTTCATAAGAAAGATACCTTAAGCATTTTCAATTAATCCTGCCATCTTCAACCTGAAAGACAGAAGAATTTTTATAACCTTAGCTAACATAACGATCGCCTATTGTGGTGCGCAAAAGGTGTGAAACAGATAAGAGAATCAGAAATTAAATCGAAATTAAACTGGAACGAGTTGGTACCGCAGTCGCCTCTTTTCACTTCCCACTGTGCACTCGGTACGTTTGGTGATATGACTTCTCGTCAATTTCCTGCTTTTAAGAGCAGCGTGATCGGCCAATCGGCGTCAGCGGGGTCTCCCCTAGAGCCAATCACAGCCGAGGTGGGCGGATCCTTAACCCTTGCCGTGCCCTCGTCCGCGTCCGGCCGCTCAGCACCATGTGCATGGTGAGAAGTTACACAACTGGTAACCAGATATCCGATCTGGACTAAAAGTGAAGGCGACGCGCCGCACGGCCGGCACCGGTGGAGGCTTTTCTTCACGAAGCGGGGGAGAACCATGGAACCGCTCAGCAAAGATGCGAAGAGCAACCCGTGCGCTAAGGCCAACCTTTTCTCTCAGATATTCTTCTGGTGAGTGAGCGGTGTCTCCTTCACTACCTGCCCGGTGACCCGGGCTCCGGCGCATGGGTACGTTACGGATAAAATTAGGACGTCTGTGTGATTTATCTTCATTTCCTCTGCGGCGACGACAACTATTTTAAAAACCCCCGTGGCTTCAGAAACTCGTCTTTAGTTCAGCTAGCGGGTTGAGAAGAATTTGTGAAAGCTAATGACATTTACCAATTTAACTTCGGCGTGAAAAAGGAACAGAGGCATCATGTGGAAAGTTAAAGAAGAAGAAGTGGCGTGGATAGAAACCAAAAAAATGCTTCTGAATTAATTTAGCTTAACTAAATTAGTTTGTGTCGTAAATAAATCCGACGTTGTCATTAACATGTCTTAGTTGCCTTGGAAACCTCATAACCCCCCCTCCCCCAGCACCCCCACCCCCTTAGGATTTTTCCATCAGTATATATATATAAATATCATATAAATATAACATAACACTCCTGTGGTACCCGAGTTATATGTCAGGTGATCTTTATTTTACCAGCCATGTGTTTTCCAGTTTTTATTAATCCGTTCTTGGTAATAGTGCTACAAATGTGTGAAAATCTTGAATCTGGAATTGATTGTCAATAGAAATGTATGTAGATCTCCAAAACTTAAGTATATGCCATTTTCAAAATGATTTATTTACCTATATGTTTGCATCCTAACAGTATGTAATGAAGCTGACTTCAGGCCAGGTGACTCGGGACGTTTCCTCTTTTCCTTCCTGCTGAGTCACTCTGTCCTGTTAACGTTACATGTTATTAATTGGCTTTCCAGTTACTGGAATTTTAGATGATGATCATAGTAAATGTCTTTGCTATGTTTGCTTTTGTTTTGTCCAGTGTTCATTCTTTTTTCTTAACCTCTTTGATGAAAGCCTTTGTCTGGGGTGGGATGGGAAGTGGTCTGAATTAGTCACATTGTTTAAAGGCTTTCCTCAAGGGTTTGCGTTTATTTATTCAGTTGTGGTCATGACCTGAAATATATCATGTGGTTTGATGTTAGTTTTGGGTTTTTAGAAATAAATGAATCCTTGTGTCATACTGGATACTAGATTTGTTTTATTCTAGACCCTATACTAGTACTGTACTATACTCCTATACCATACTCTTCTACTAGTTGTTTCAGATCAGTTAAAATACAGCAAGTTTGATAGAATTTCTACTTCTACTGTGCAATAAAATGATATTAATATAATATAAATTATGCTTATGGATTATGGTGTAATAGCCACCAAATGTCACATTTCCATTTGATATTTATGTTTCCCCTGAACCACAGTTAAATCTTTAGTGTAATGAGCTAAAAGTCTGCATGAAGTGGTCTTCCCCAGTCGTCCTTCACCCCATTTTGTGTCTTGAACACCTGATGCTCCAAACTGACAGTTTTGCTTTCACGTGTCACCAGCTGGCTCAATCCACTCTTTCGGATTGGATACAAGCGGAGGCTGGAGGAAGGGGACATGTACAGGGTTCTCCCTGAGGATGGATCAGAGAGGCTGGGAGAGGAGCTGCAGAGGTAAGGGCCTGGGAGAATGGTGGGAGGATGGCGGTAAATGATCTTTGGAAGCGGAGCAGTTGGCTTCTTGTTGTATGGTCTTGTGTCTTTTTGTGTGTTTTTTTTTAACTAGCTGGCTTGGTACCAGCACCATCCTGACATAAAAAAACAACAATTGTAGGTCCTGTGTGGACCAATGTCAGGATTTGTGCTTACTTTGTTTCATTCAGGTCCGGTCTAGGTTACCGAAGGCATCTTCCCTGTTGCATTCCACACTGGTCAGGTTACCTGAGTGTTTGCAAGAGTTTGGCAACCATTTCTGGTGAATGACAGAGTTGTCTAATGCACATCATGTATGGTGAGCCGGTTGAAGGCGGGGTGGGGGGAGCTTTAGGAAAAAGGTGCCTGTAGGACAATGATAAGCAACTCTGTTAGGTGAAAGTCACATCCTCTGTCAAGGCCTGTGGTGGTTTTTGTCATAATTGTTTTATCATTGAAGCTGCAGAGCATTAGCCTTCTACAGAGCTGCTCCAGACAAAAATGAGGTATTAGCAGATGGCACAAGATCAAGAACAGCTACCACAATAACATCTGTCTACACTGTATATGTTATTAATTTAATAATTAATGTTAATTTATTCATAATTATTATTGTTATTATCTTGTTATTGTGCTATATAAGTGTAAACTGGAGGCAGTAGTAGTATTATTTAAAAAAATAAGGTATTAGCAAATGGCACAAGATCATGAACAGTGATTGGTAGAGACAAGCTCAGAAGAGATACTTCTAACTTCATCCTTTTGTGTTTATGGGAGTCTTAATCTAGCCAAGTGTCAAGTTGCAAAAGTGACTGATTTGCAGAGGAGAGTGCAAAATCATTTTAAAACCCTAAACATTTTATGGCCCAAGATAGATGGTTAACTTTCTAATTGGCCTCTGCTGGTTCTCATCATCTGCCCGCATGACTCATCTTGGGGGTCTAGTGCTGGGTCAGCTGGAGGAGCATCATGCAAACCCACATCAGTTCACTATTTCCCTGCCTTTCATCATCCAGATGCTCTTATCATTTTTGACTCATATAAACTAAAAGGATATGTGGTGATTTCAAGTGTCTATGTGTTCACATATATCTAGTAAAAAAAACACATTGAAACATATGAGACAAATTTGAAGTACTATGATAATACAACTTAAGTGAATGCACATGCCTGTTGATTGATTCAGGTATACCTAGATATTTTTATATATTTTTTTTGAAACCGTGTGGACCATTTGTGGTATTAAAAAAGTCTTTTAATAATCAAAACTTACAAAGAATTGTTCTATACATTTTTGAAGCCATTTTGTAATGCCATTTGGTTGGTTTTGCGTTCAAACAGCTCATCCTGCGTTAGTAATGATTTTCTGTCTCTCTTTCTCCTTCTCTCTGTTTTTTTTAGTTACTGGGATTGTGAGATTCAGAAAGCTGACAAAGAGCTCCGAAAGCCAAAACTCACTAAAGCCATCATTAAGTGTTACTGGAAGTCTTATGCCGTCCTAGGAGTATTTACCCTTGTTGAGGTACTAAAAGAAAATCATCTTTACAGTTACGGTTGCAGTCAGACACTTTTTTCAAATTGCAGATGTATTGCTTATACTATACATAGGTTATACCACTTTAAAAGACTTGCTAAGAGACCGCCAAATGTTTAAAAATTCACCATGAGCATCCTCTGTTTTGGAAGGTCAGCATTGTGTTGGTTGTACATTGTTAATGTTGCTCGTGGAATGCTGTATGAATGAGAAGGGGCGGGTACCTGTGCAGGTGGCCTGCCAGCTTCAGCAGCTCCAGTAGAGGCTTTTCGGTCAATTCAGCAACACTCATTCATCATCACTGTCTCTCAACAGGAAGTCATTAAGGTCGTCCAACCGGTCTTCCTTGGGAAGCTAATTCAGTACTTTGAGAGGTACGACCCTGCCAACAAGCAAGAGCTGTACGAGGCGTACGGCTATGCCGCAGGTGTCTCGCTGTCTGCCATCATACTGGCCATCATGCACCACTTGTACTTTTTCCATGTCCAACGAGCAGGGATGAAGCTCCGCGTGGCCATGTGTCACATGATCTACAAGAAGGTGAGTTTAGCATCTGCCCATTATACCACAATAACATTGGTCTACACTTTTATATTATATTAATTTAATAATTGTAAAAATGTAAATGTATTTATAATTATTGTTATTATCTTGTTATTGAGATATGTAAAATGTTAGTGTAAACTGAATGTAGTAGTAATAGAAACTGATACTGAGGACTGTACTCGATACTCAATACTATTTTCAAAAGTACAGGGGAGAAAAACACAGGAACTTAAAAAAATGAGTAAATAAAAATTACTTTAAGATAGAAATTAAGTATCGGGACCAGTGCTAATTGATATCGAACACAATACAAAATTTTAGTATCGATTAGTATCAGAGAATCAATTATTTTGACAACATTAGTAGAATGTACTTCACTAAATTATTGAACACTAAAATGTATCCTTCTGCATGGGACCTCTGGGGAAAATAGGGCTCCTTGTAAACCTGATAATTAGTGTGAAGAACTAAAACAGTGAAAGCCAAGTTGAGGCAGTCATTTACATATCACATAGGGAAATGAGACAACAATCCTCTTGGACTGTGGCGCAACACAAGGACTACATCACAACAGCTACACATGCAATGACAGGGCAACACAATCGACCCAATTGACTACAAGTGTAATCCTTTACATCAGTGCAAGGCAGGACAGCATACGGTAAGGTGGACAAAACTAAGGCAAACAACTGAAGTGTTGTGTGCAAAAAGAAAAAGGATTTGCTAGTGCAAATATGTGAACAAGATTAGCATTATTTTAAGTGCTAATGCACAAACATATATGAAGTGTTAATGTCTTGAGAGAACAAAGTAGCAGCAGCATAGTAACTACAAAAGTATTATGAGAATAGTGTTATGATATAAAATTATAGACTGTGACTGTTAAGGTGGCAGTTTTAAAAATAACACCTCTTGAATGTGTCGTTAATACCTTCAAATGAGAGCGTAGAGAAAACATCTGAAGAAGGGCGAGGTCTCGTGTGACTGTCCATCTGTGGTTATGGGTATGGTACGGAGGTGATGAGCTTTGTTTCTCTAGGCCCTGTCTCTTAGCAGCACAGCAATGGGCCAGACAACCACTGGGCAAATCGTCAACCTGCTGTCAAACGACGTCAACAAGTTTGAAGAGGTAAGGATACCCTAGCCAGATGTACTTTGTTCTATTCTGTGTGTTTTTGGGGAGGAAACTTCTTATCTTGTCTGTGGACGTTGAGTGGCCTCTGATAGATTAGCGCTGTGGAGGTCACCACGCCACTCTGAACTGCTAAACAGAGATTTAAAAACTTGCAGCTATTTACAGACTTTTATGGATGCAATTGCTAAAGGGTGTGAAACTCTGCTGCGTTAATGGATTTGTCCATATACTAAAAGGATTTTTACCTACACCCTTGATGTTCCCTGTGATCAGGTGTTTATCTTCTTGCACTTCCTGTGGGTGGGGCCTCTGCAAGCTGCGGCTGTCATTGGCCTCCTGTGGCAAGAGATTGGACCATCATGCATTGCAGGGATGGCAACCCTTCTTTTCCTAATGCCTCTGCAGACACTGTTTGGTCGACTCTTCTCTTCTTTCAGGTAAAATAATGAGACACGCTGTCTTTCTCATTACAATGGAGCTGCTGAACTTCCCTGGTTGCCGGGCTACAAATAGGAAAAATGTGTGAATGTTGCCTTCTTTAAGTTACAAAACCAAAAAGGTTCTTTAGGCCTTTTATATCCTCTGTATTCAAAGACCTGGTATTTGCAGACATGATCTGTTAGTCATTCTACAAGCAAGTTAATTAGCTTTTAATGGTTAATTTGGTCCAGTGAGCAGCATATCGGAGGTAATATGTCACTGAAACAAAGACAGCAGGAACAGAATGCCCTGTGGTTATAGTATAAAAAATATTATCTGGGTATTAATATGAATGATTGCATCCCAATGATCCTTTATTACCCTGATTGCATTACATTTGCTTCTTGTGCAGGGTGTCTTTTAAAAAGGCCGTACCGTATCACCTCCCTGCAGTAGCTGGTCATTAAATAATATTTAATTACATTTATATAATACTTCAGTAATGTGTTTTAAATAGTCATTGTGTAGTATCTGTGTCTAATTTGAACTTTCTTGATCTACTTGAAGTGCAATAACACGTTGTTTGGGTCTTTTTGAACATCTTAACTGATTTAATGAAGATTTTTTTACTGTTATGTTCATTGATAATTGTACTAATTTAATAATTCCACCTGTCTTTTTATGCATCTGATGTTTTCAGAACCAAAACTTCAGTGCTGACCGACAGCAGGATTCGTATCATGAATGAAGTGGTGTCCGGTATCCGTATCATTAAGATGTACGCATGGGAAAAGCCATTCTCAGCTCTGGTCAGTGAAGTCAGAAGGTAAGCAGAGGCAAGACTGAAGGTAGCCCATTGCAGGTGCCGGTAGCCCATTGCTCTGTTTCATTTTTAAAATATATACAGCCTGGCATTCATTGTGGTCATTGTTTGGTTACTGCATACTGTTCTTTGCGTAGGACTGTGGCTTAATGAGACCGAATGATCCTATTTACTCAAGGCTTTGAATCATTATTTGAAAGTGGTTTTGCTGCAACATAGTTCTTTGGGTGGAGAATCAGTTAGTGTTGGCCTGGCTCCCAGCGTAAGACCTTTCACGTGGACAGCCCTGGAATTCAGCCAAGGTGCTGGTATCATAACTCAGGGAAATTATGCTCTGGCACTGTGTGCCACAGCAGAGAGCAGTCCTGGAAGTGGTCACTCACCACGCACACGCTGTGCTCACACCACCCCAGCCGACCTCCCAAATCAAAGCTACACGACGGGTCCGTCACCGGTACGGTTCCAATTACACTGGGGTCACGTTCCGGCCCTGTTCACCATGACAAGGCAGTTAATGCTCTACCAAGTGTTCAGAGCTGACGCCGCCCTCTTACTAATACTGCATTACATATTGCCAGATCCGGCAGTTAGTAAAACATGTTGCTCATGTACATGGATTTTTGTCTGCACTCTTTCACAATGGCTTGCAACACCTTGCGCAACAGATTATGTAAAATCACACGTGTTTAGAGTTCAGTTCCATTGTCTTCAGATCATGCGAATAAATTACGTTTATCACCATTTATGAACATTGCATCTTTATGGTGCATTTAAGGTTCTCTGAGGACATTCAAAAAATCTGGCCCAAGCGGTGTCCAGGTCTGGGAATGTTACAGGTCAGGCATACCTGCTGTTCTTGGCACGGGGTTTTGCTCGTTGTGTGTGAGTTCAGCTATTTTACACTCACACATTACATTTACATTTAAGGCATTTATCAGACGCCCTTATCCAAAGAGACTTACAATCAGTAGTTACAGGGACAGTCCCCCTGGAGGGTCTTGCTCAAGTGTGTCTTGCTCAAGGACACAATGGTAGTGGAGTTTGAACCTGGGACTTCTTGTTCATAGGCGAGTGTGTTACCCACTACACTGTGGGGAGCTACTGTCCTGCAAAGTTTCAAGTCTTTGGTGTTTCTGTGAGCGGTAATACCTATGGGGACATTGACCAGTGATTGGTTATCATCCTAAGCAGGTCGTGTATGAAAATTCAATGTTACGGGAAATGCGTTGTGGAAGAATTATCCAACATTTTCTCTGTTCCATTGGACCTGGACCATATGTGTCTACTTTTTGGTTCCCAAGACCCACTGATTACGAACTTAATACATAAAAAAACTTTTCAACCTATTGACATTTGCTGCGAGGAAAAATGTTTAATTTTTCTGGATCAAGGATAAGGCTCCAACCAAGCTTCCTGAGACAATGTATCTGTCTGGTTGGGTCATGACTGAGCTTTGTGTTTGTTTGTTTTCATAGATAGATAGATAGATAGATAGATAGATAGATAGATAGATAGTTAGTTAGTTAGTTAGTTAGTTAGTTAGTTAGTTAGTTAGTTAGTTAATGTGTTTGCTCAAGGGGACCTCAGTGGCACCTTGGCGGTTTAGGATTTGAACCCACAAGCTTCTAAAGGTCTCCTATTAGTTAAATTGTTAGGTCCAATGGATGTGTGAACTTATTCAACCTGCATTCTGTTTTTTGCTCTGCTTTTCAGGAAAGAAATCTCCAAAATCATGTCCAGCTCATACCTGCGTGGCCTCAACATGGCGTCTTTTTTTGCTGCTAGCAAGATCATTGTGTTCATCACATTCACCGTGTACGTGTTGCTTGGCAACACCATGAATGCTAGTCGAGTGTTCGTTGCGGTGTCCCTGTACAACGCGGTGCGTCTCACTGTCACACTCTTCTTCCCTGCTGCCATTGAGAAGGTCTCAGAATCCAAAGTCAGCATTCGCAGGATCAAGGTGATTCTCATTACTAACTTATTTCTTACCATTCATACATACCACACATGCAACATTGATACACAGTAGGGCTGCACGATAAAATATGCAAAATGCGATATTGTTGTTGAATATTGCGATAACGATATTTCTTGCGATATAACATTTCCCTAGAGAAATGCTTTTTAAATTATTATTATTATTTCTGATGTGTATACAGTGACACAAAGCAACACACACAGAAAGTGGCACCCTGCTAAAGTCGCCATTTTTCTACCTGCTGTTTCCTGAAGTGACTGCTACGGATGCTCATTGATCTTAAAGTCTTTATGCACTTTATAATGATAGAACAGTAGTTCCTAAAATAATAACACCCAAATCACCATTTGTTTTTGCACATAAATTAATCCCAAAGTAATCACATTTTCCGGTGGAAAATCACAAAAAAAGGTGAATAAAATCACAAATTTCGGCAGTTATCCTGTTAGAAATTATATTTCAAACATTACAACCAAAAACCTCAGTACATAATAATTTACTGCAATAAACCCATATGGCAGATTGTTTACATGTTTCTCGCTATGACTACTTTGACGCTGTTTATTTCATAATTAGATTTAGCGATTTTAGCCAGATTTTCACAGGTGGGGTCACGTATACAAAACTATGTCTATAGTACATGCAACTATACAAACAACTGTCTATCATAAAGTCCGAAAGTGCATACTACTTGAGTAGGTACTACATTTGAATTTGTACGTACTGCGCTACCGTTAAAACAGTATGCTCTATATAGTATGAATGAGGGTAGTATGAATGGAATTCGGACATACTACATCCGCTGTGTTGATGTTATTTTTTTACCTTTACAGAGGGCATTTTCTCACAAGTATAATTTAACCACAATGAACAACGTTCTCCTTAAGGTACTTACACTTGGAAAGAGCCGTTTCCAGCCATGTTTCGAATATGACTCGCCTCACCCGCTGCCTTATGGGATAGTGAAGTGTCCATCGAATGCCTACTACAGAATTCGGCTGGAAGTAGTAATACTATGAATTCAGACATACTACTTGCCTTGCATACTGTTTTTCACTTACAATATAGTATTGTAACGTTGGCAGCCAATAGGGCTGGCCTAATTTGCATAAGGGCCGCATGTGGGGTTAGTGAGGCAAGACTTTACCCATCGTTAGGGTGAGTGGTGGGGGAACTGTGGGCTACCGTCTCTTCTCTCCCCATCATGGAGCCCGTTTGCTACAGTATATAGTATGCAATTTCAGACACAGCATGAATTTCATTTATCGCAACTAAATATCGCGTATACTAATATCGCGATAACGATAATTTTTCGATATATTGTTCAGCCCTAATACACAGTGTCATAATTGCCTGTTACTTGCTCTGTAGAATTGCTCATATACCACCTGTCTTATCTCCCAAAGATACAAAGTGAATTCTCTGGGCAGAAAAAGCACAAGAAACGGGATGTAACAATTCCTGTTAAGACGACATAATAGGAAAAGTTCCAGATCCGACCATTTGAGCCGCCGCTCTCAGAATGACAAAAGCACGCTTTACACCCATCACCATTTCTAGCCACTGAAGGACCGTTGACAGACTAGGGGAACTCGTATTAATGTTAAATAATCTCACAGAGTGAAATTTTCGTGATCGAACACCTTTAGTAAATTACCGCTTTTGCCCAAATATAAAATATTTCTATCAGTGTTACACAAAGGTGACCACCTACAGAACACCTCTTCTTTGTTGTTTTTAGACTTCGGTTTGGACTGCACCTGTCAGCCCCATTCATCTTAAATATTATTGTGTAAGGGGTTAAAGTGAGAATGATTAGTTGTCACATGTGACAGCACAGTACCCAGTGCACACAGTGAAATTCACAGTGGGCAGCCATGACAGGCGCGCGGGGAGCAGTGTGTGGGGACGGTGCTTTGCTCAGTGGCACCTTGGTGGTTCACGATTTAAACCGGCAACCTTCCAATTACAATTACAAGGCGCTTCCTTCTCCGCTTGGCCACCCACTGCCTCTTAAAGTGTGTCCATGCACATTCAGTAAGAACTGAGATTCTGTCTGATTGCAGGTGTGTTTTTTTGGGCTAAATTTTAGCTCTGCCCTTAGGTCAGGTGGAGTTCCATCTTTGGGCCAGAGACGAAAACATTAACATTTTATGGCATTTATCAGACATCCTGTTTTTGTTTGTTTTTTTTTTGTAGAATTTTCTGCTGCTGCATGAAGTGGTAAAGCACAGTCCCAGTGTTCAACCAGAGAAGAACGAGGAAAAAACGTTGGAGGTTCAAGACCTAATGTGCTACTGGGATCAGGTTTCTGCCCTCTTCCTTTTCACCCATCGTTTTTGTGCACAAACAAACATACGTGTCCAAGCTTGAATTGAGAGCCACTGGTTCTGGTTAGGAAGGCATTATTCATTTAATTCTGAATGCGTTTAACTGGTTTCATTTGCTCATGTATAATTTTGTCTGTGTGTCTACAGACTCTTGATGCCCCCACTCTTCAGAACTTAACATTCACAGTGAAACCAGGCCAACTCCTCGCTGTCATTGGCCCAGTGGGTGCTGGAAAGGTGAGGTTTATGCAGGGATTCCCAATCCTCACAGAAATTAGGTTGTTAGGCATCATCTGATCCTAATTAAACACCTGCTTGTTGAGGAGGACAAAGATATTTTGTTTATGGACCCCAATATCTAGTTTGTGCTAACACAAGAAACTTTTGTCTCCTACCCCCCAAAAGTCGTCTTTGCTCAGCTCCATCCTGGGAGAGCTCCCCAAGGATAAGGGAGTGATGAAGATCAGCGGTGAATTGGCGTATGCAGCCCAACAGCCATGGGTGTTTCCCGGCACCATCCGCAGCAACATCCTCTTTGGCAAGGATATACAACCTCAGAGATATGAAAGAGTCGTGAAGGCTTGTGCACTAAAACGGGTATGATTTGGGGGTTTGAAATCCTGGTGTTTTATGTTCATGGCCCTCATTAGTCATATTGGTCTGACATAATGTCCATCCATGTAATGATTAATGCTGTATTATATTAAATATCTGTGCTCAGGATCTGGAGTTGCTGCCTGATGGTGACTTGACTGTGATCGGGGACCGTGGCGCCACCCTCAGTGGTGGACAGAAAGCACGTGTCAGCCTGGCCAGGTATGCAATGGCTGCTGCAAGCTCACAATTTTTGCTCTGTGTCCATTCACTAAAGTCTGCTACATTTTTTTGGATCAAGTTATCTCTAGGGAAAGGAATCCAACAATTCTCTGATTTCCTATTTATGTTGCAAGTCGCAGTGATTTTGACAGTTTAAATGCATTTCAGCAAATTTTGGCTGAATGGTCTTAAATTGTCCTCTATTATAAATTTTACATTTATATCGCTCTTGTTGGTCCCCTAAGACTGCATCTGAAGTCTCTTTCTGAAATTCAGCCTTGGTGCAGAATTACAGCCATTTTAGCCAGTCCCACAATAAGATTCGGTGTCTGTAGCGCGAAATGATAGAAGTGTGCGGGCATTTGTGGAAATGACATCATCAGACATTTCAGACCAGGCCATCTGACCTGCCGCTCTCTGGAACGTGATTGGACTGTGTGGTTCCTGTTACTCAGGGCGGTGTATCAAGATACTGATATCTACCTGCTGGATGACCCTTTGAGTGCAGTAGATGCTGAGGTGGGAAGACACCTGTTTGAACAGTGAGTGAATTTTTATTTTTATTTTTTTTGGGAAGGGGGGGGGGGGTTCTTTTCGTCTGGCTTGTCCTCTTTTTTATGCACATGTGATGATGTGACTCAAATGAATTATTTTCTAAAGTGGTGCCAGAACATACACAAATATGCTGTAAATGAGTGTTTAACGCCACAATTATCTTAAATGAGTCTAATCTTGACACATTCCTCCGGACATAACATCACAATCACCAGTCTGGCTTGATAGACAATATGGCACCATAATCATTCTGAAATTTAAATGTACATCACTTCCTTGACAAAAATAAAAATAATCATCAGATTACAACATGGGTGTGTAATTCAAGATATTGTTGGAAATCATGTGAACAAGCAGGGTCCGTGTCATTTACGATCATTCATGATCAATGTACAAACAAGTCACAAGTCTTCCACAAACTGCGGTGTTCCTTGCGATGATCAACCTGTTCCTGCATGGGCAGTGTGGGCACGCCTGGCACAGGAGAGTCAGACAGGAAGAGGCCTGTCTTCGAGGTTTGCGAGTGTACACGCATTCACCCACTCATCAACCTTGACACACTTCCTCAGGTCATAATACAGGCCTTTCTGGAAGGAATTCATGCTGTTGCCTTGAGGACTGGTTAAACAAATTTTTACCCTAGTGATTTCTTAGTAATTGTAAGAGTGCAATTGGGGAACAACCTAACATTCAAATCTGTTTGCTTTTTTTGTCTTCTGTTTAGGTGTGTTTGCGGCCTGTTGAGGAATAAACCCCGTATTCTCGTCACACACCAGCTGCAGTATCTCAAAGCAGCAGATCAGATACTGGTACTGAAAGAGGTGTGTTTGCGCAAAATGTCTTCCCACTCAAGCTTAAGGCTTAGAAAGCTGAATGTAGCCAGAAACAGTTTTGACATTGTTCAGTGTTTGAATACTGGTCTGTTGGGTACACACTTGGGTACTCACTTTACTTGGTAAAAAAATAATAGGGCAGGTCAGATGTTTTTAGAGACATTTCTAAAGTCTCTTAAAAAAAAAGTAGTCTAGTGGGTAACACACTCGCCTATGAACCAGAAGACCCAGGTTCAAATCCCACTTAATACCATTGTGTCCCTGAGCAAGACATTTATCCTTGTTAATGTCTCCAGGGGGGGACTGTCCCTGTAACTACCGATTGTAAGTTGCACTGGATAAAGGCGCCTGATAAATGCTGTAAATATAAATGTAAACAGGCACCAGTTTTCTGTTGCATGTGGTCTTTTAACACTGTTATTTGGGCTTGTTGCTTAGGGTCATATGGTGGCACGTGGCACATACACTGAGCTGCTGCAGTCAGGCCTGGACTTCACCTCACTACTGAAGCGTGATGAGGATGAGGAGCCGACAAGTCCCGGGACTGATGCTCCTCCGGGGCCTAGGTCCCGTGCATCACGGAGCCGAACAATGTCTCAGAACTCTGTGCGCTCTCATACATCTTCACTGCAGTCTTTTCAGGATGGTGCTGACCAGCTGCCGGTGAGACTGTACCCAGGGGTTTTGCACCTTTTTTTTTCTCAAATATATTGTATTTACACTTCCACCCACAAGAGGGCAGCACTGACCCAAAAAAAAATATCGGTGGGAAAAGATTTTTGTGGATTTTGGTTTGCATCACATTTCATTTTGGCAGGCAGAACCAGTTCACATGGTAGCAGAGGAGACTCGATCTGAAGGTACCATCGGAATTCGCCTCTACCTAAAGTACTTCAGGGCTGGAGCCAACGTCCTGGTTCTAATAACTGTGATGCTCCTCAATCTCCTGGCCCAGGTACAGAGAATTTCATTTTACTGTTGGTATATTCTTGGTTAACTTCTAATAGTCATGTTAATTTTTTATTTTTGTTGTTTCTGCAGATTGCTTTCATTCTTCAGGATTGGTGGCTTGCATACTGGTGAGGATTTTCTTTTTAAATTTTGGTTTTATTCCAGACCCTCAATTACTGTTTTAATGTTACAAACACTTCTTTGTTTGGTTGTGACTCATATTGTATGATTACAGGACAGCAGAACAGGAAAAGCTGGACAACTTAAGCAGCAATGTCACAAATGGTGTCATGCAACACCAACCCAATGCAACACAAGAGCTCAACCTTGATTTCTACCTGGGCATTTACGGAGGTGAGAAAGAGGCTGGAAAGTAAATACATAGATAAAGAATAACAGTCGCCTCACTAATGATTGTTGTTCAGGTCTGACAGTGGCTACTCTGGTCTTTGGCTTCATGCGTAGCCTGGTCATGTTCAACATGCTGGTGCGAGCAGCCCAGAACCTGCACAACAGAATGTTCAAATGTATCCTGCGCACACCAGTTCGATTCTTTGATGTCAATCCCATTGGTGAGTGTACAATCAAACATATGACACACACACTAGTATATGCTATTTGTTTAAAAGTGAGTTGTTATGTAAGATCATTATCCATTTGGTCAAAAAGTGCATATAAAAACAATATGAATTAAGCTTTTTTATTATGTAAATTCTACAATATAAGGTGAAACGGACCTATTCTGCCAGTGCCATATGTATGCATTAACAGTAAATTATGAATGATGGAGTACTTTTTTCTTTTCTTTTTTTCCTTGCTTGAAATAAGATTTTATCGCCATTTTTATTTTAAAGCATGAGAATTTGGGTGGCTTTTTTACTTTTCATTAGCCATATGCACTGAAGATTTTGAATTAAGAAGTTATGCAAAATGTCTATTCCTTCAACAGTCAGGGATTTAAGTCGCAATAACTGTTGTGCCCCGCAGGTGTCAGTACAGTCATTCCAGACAGGCTATGACATGAATTGTGCCCCACATGTGAATGTTAATGAGTGTTGTGTTATATTGTTCCGGTTATTTAATTTGATCTCTGTGAGTAAGGAAACCTAGTACTTTTTCTTTTGTCTCTTTGACTCATCTGTTTCAATCAGTATCTAAAGTAGCTCATGTATGTAATGGTGCCAAAGGCAGTGTTTGGCCTCAGAGTGACAGTTTCCAGTTTTTAATGCACTCAAATCCTGAACTGAGACACCTACTCAACAAGCGGTTAAAAAAAATGGGAAGCATGCTAAGATATGGTGTCAAATGTGTTGTTTGTTGATACGAGTGTCTACACTTCCCCCAAGAGCAAACAGAGGAGATTTGGTAGTCAAGGCTGTGTGGGAAAGACACAATGACTTCATTGCCACATCAGGGTTTGTGGGGCTGTTTAGGTAGTACACCTTTGGTGAAGCAGTAAAAAAATAATAAACTTGCTAATACTCATGAATTCATGTTGTGACCGACAAGAACACGCCTTTGCGCATTTACAATTTACATTTAATGGATTCTTTACCAGACTGACATTGGTTATCTAATTATAAAACCTGTCGATTGTTTTATTTATTGCCTAATTTCAAGACTGTATTTTTATAATGTGTATAAAAGTTTCTTAACATGTTAATATGTGATTGCTCCAGTTAATAGCACTGAGCTGATAGACTCCCAATATAATAGATACTGGTGAACTGGCCTGTTTTCTGCACTTCCAATCAAATCATATCACTCAACAAGTAACTTGGCAAATAAGTGCTCATTATATTTCTGAGCAAACTTCAGAAACTGTATGCCTGGAGTTTCCTGTATCATGTAGTTCTGATAGAACTGTTTATCCTTTTACTCCAGAAATACCAAGAACTTTAGTCTCTGTAGTTCGTTTAAGGCGTGTATGGCGGTCTTATCATGACATTTCTGTTGATAGTATGAGCAAAGAGCAGTCTTTACACATTTTTGATAGCCTAATAGTTAGTTTTATGAGTGTTTTTTAAAAAGACATCGATAAGCCCATCACCCGTCAGGTCGTTATCAGTAGCTTAACCACTGCTCATAACTCGCCCAGTAGCCAAACATTAGGTAAAAGCACAAAGAGCCTTTTATGAAATCCTTTTTATGGGCTTTTTATTGGGGATCCTGGGGTACATTTATTGGCACTGGAGAACACCTTCTGCCAACCTGATATTTAAAAGCAATTTAAAACAGAGCTGTCATTAGCCAAGTGCTGCCGAGCTGCAATATAAAAGGTCACTAAAAACGTTTGATTTTGGCTTGGAAAGCAGTTAAAGGTTATAAGTTGAGCGAATAAAAGTATGAAGGGTAAGAGAGGAATCATTGTTAAATTAGTTTATGTACAGTGTTAGAACATTTTTAGAACATTTTATGGTATGAAAGGAAGAAAAGATAAAGGCAAAGAGTTGGTTCACTGTTAAATTAGTTAATTTCATAGAATGGGTGAAATTTTGTGAAATTGGTTTGAAAATTAAGAATATTCTAGCTTTTATATGCATATTATTATTTTGATAATGCTAACATCAACGATGCTAATGGGGTGGGTCTACAATGCAATGTGAAATTTGGTGATGCTTGGGCCATGTCAGCATTCTAATGCTAGCATGCTAAAAACAAAAACGCTAACAGGGTGGGGCCACAATGTGTTGGAATATTTGGTGACATTTGGACCATGTTCAAAATTTTGCATGATAGCATTTAGTCATGTTAGTCATTTAAAAAATGGCAAACATCCCCAAATTTCACATTATGCTTCGTGGCCACGCCTCGTTAACATTTTAGCATGCTTGCTAGCATGCTTGAATTGGTTACTGCACTGAATTGGTTACATTCATTGAATAGGTGATATATGTGGGTGTTGGAAGGCTGAAAGTGCGACCGCAGTTGCTCTGTAAAATGCATGGGGTGAATGGTAGGATGGAGGGATGAAAAAAGAGTTGAATAATGACAGATTATTGAAATACAAAGTAAAAAAAAAGAACTGATCAGAGAGATTGCTTTAGATTGCATTAGATTTTGTATGAGTATGTAATACAGGACAACAGAAAATATCAAAACAGAATTTCGAATATTAGAATAACGTGTAACGAGTATTATAGCATTCATTTTATAAACATATATGTGTGTGTGTGTGTATGTGTGGGTACAGGCCAACCTTCTCATTCAATGTGTTTTCTTTATTTTCATGACCATTTACATTGGTAGATTCTCACTGAAGGCATCAAAAAAATGAATGAACACATGTAGAGTTATGAACTAAAAAAAAAAAAAAAAAAAAGTGGAGACCTGGCCTCCACAGTCACTGGACCTGAACCCAATCCAGATGGTTTGGGGTGAGCTGGACCGCAGAGTGAAGGCAAAGGGGCCAACAAGTGCTAAACACCTCTGGGAACTCCTTCAAGACTGTTGGAAAAGCATTTCAGGTGACGACCTCTTGAAGCTCATCGAGAGAATGCCAAGAGTGTGCAAAGCAGTAATCGTAGCAAAGGGCGGCTATTTTGAAGAAACTAGAATATAAAACATGTTTTCAGTTATTTCACCTTTTTTGTTAAGTACATAACTCCACATGTGTTCATTCATAGTTTTGATGCCTTCAGTGAGAATCTACCAATGTAAATGGTCATGAAAACACATTGATTGAGAAGGTGTGTCCACACACACACACACATACACACACAGTCTGGCAGACTATACAGGAGTCTGGCTCCTCGGATTACAAGATTAAGTACACTTTTACGATCAGGCGATTCATTTCTTCAGCAGCAACACCTGAACATTTGCACTATTCACACACAAACTGTACCTGCACTTAAATACCAGCTGGAACATCGATCTGCACTTTATAAAATACCTATTGTGCAATGACTGTCATTGTACTTGCTGCTCAATCTACTGACTTTGCCCCATAATGCTGTAATATTGAAACTTTTATGCTGTTCAGATATTGAGGTCCAGTTGAGGGGTGAATTAACTGTAAATGTAGTACAGAGTAAATGACCAGGTGGACAAAAAAGTAAAGAAAAGACAGATAAATACAGCGCATATCATAAACATCCATGATTGGGGGAGGTGATTTGCTTGAACTTGTGCTCCAGGAAGGGTCCTGAACCGCTTCTCCAAAGATGTTGGCCAACTGGACTCAATGCTGCCCTGGACCTTTGTGGATTTCACCCAGGTGAGTAGGTGTCTGTTACATAAGTGGATTGTATTTCTTAACACACTTCACACAGGTTCCTAACAAACTGTGAATTACTTCATTCATCCTTGCTTGCAGTGTTCCACGATTCTTGGTTTAAAAATATATGAAGTCATATAGAAAATGTTAAATGGCTTGTTTCCTTGTTACAGACTTTGAGTTGCTCTTCTGAGTGCAGCTCTCCCGGCCACTGTGGCCTGGGATTCCCAGTAAACACTTACCAATTTTCCCTCCTCCTCCCCTCATTTGTCAGCCATTCATCTAAAAGAATAGCTTTTGTTATTCTTCATTATAGCGTGTGGACAAAGATAGAAGTGGCCGTTTTGTGGTCTCCACTGAAGGTTACCCAAGAAGCTCTAGAGGCAGCCTGACCTCTGGGAGTTCCCAACTGATCCCTTGTCCACAGAGCAGCACAGGCGAAAATAGACCTTGTTTCCAAGGGTACATTATCTATGCCACTACATTTGCTCAGCAGATCAATAGCAGACAGAACACAGGGTCAGTGTGTCTCAAAATATCATGTCCATGATTGAAAACAGAAAGGAAACATAGTCCATATTCAGATGTCTGTTTCATTAACACTGGATTGCCTTTAGCTGTGGACACACTAGATCCAGAAAGACTAATGAAGACTACAGTTTGAAAACTTTAGCATTTGCAATTTTGGCTTTCAGGTTTGTTTGCCGTTGTTTTTATTCTGATGCTTTAAAGGTCCCCTATTAAGAAAATTTCACTTTGTGAGATTATTGAACATTAATACGAGTTCTCCTAGCCTGTCTATGGTCCTGCAGTGGCTAGAAATGGTGATACACATTCTGAAACCGGCAGCGGAGATGGCTGAATCTGGAATTTCTCCCCTTGTGTTGTCATAAGGGGAAAGGTTACCTCCCCTTTCTCATGCTTTTTTCGGCCCATAGAATTTACCGCCCCTCCCCTAAAACATTATCTTCACCAACCATCATGGCTTGCAAACTTGTGAAGCCTTCCAATTGCTCAGTGATTGGATGTAAAAAATTAGCACAAATGTGAGACTGAAGAACCAATGGGTTAATGAATTTTTTTCTGGAAACACACTGACACGACTTGCGGCAAACAGTGTGGTTGGTGAATGGTGTTGATGACATAATTTCCGCAAATGCCCAGATCTCTCCTCCTCATTTGCATTTAAAGCTACAGACACTGAAATGGTGCGTCGTGAAATATCATTGTGGTTCTGGATCAAAGTGGCTGTAATTTTGCCCCAAGGCTGAATTTCAAAAAGAGACTTCAGATACAGTAACGGGGGACCAATAAGACTGAAATTTGTCAGGGGACCTTTAATGAGACTGTTGCGATCTGATAATTCAGATGTACCTTGGTTGGTTGGAGAGAGTGAGGGCTTATGGGAACTGCGTTTTAAGAGAGCCCAGCAACCACAGGCATAACTTGCTGACTCATCCCGTTACGGAGGAGCGCCCATGGTGCCATAGCAGAGCTTTGTGGTCTGGCACAGACACCTTAATGATGTCTGTGGGTGAAAGCTGAGAACACTGAGGGTCAGATGAATGGACTACGGCCATTTACACAGCAGCCACGATGACATGGAGATTTCAGCCAAAGTGGAGGCTGCTTTAATGCTCTTGGCTAAATGTTTAACCAGTTTCTACTTTCGAACAGTGACTCAGGCGCTGTTGGTGGCCTGCTCTTATAGGCCAGGGTGGAGGTAATGTGGTAGAGCAGCACCTTTGTTTTTTTTGCGCTCATACATCATCTCTCAATGTACCTTCACTTGTTTTCCAGGTTTTCCTGCAGATCCTCGGGGTTGTGGCCGTAGCAGCCTCAGTCATTCCCTGGATCCTGATTCCTGTGTTGCTCCTGCTCATCGGTTTCCTGTTCCTGCGTCGATACTTCCTGCAGACATCCAGAGACGTCAAGAGGCTTGAGGCTACAAGTGGGTGTCTGAGACCTGAAGATTTTGGCTTCAGGGAAGCACTAAACACTTATAATGGAGTTAAAAAGCACTCTACTTATGTTGTGTTTGTTTCCAATCGTGTGTTCATGCAGCTCGGAGCCCAGTGTTCTCTCACCTTTCATCATCACTGCAGGGTCTGTGGACCATCAGATCCTGTAAGGCAGAGGAACGCTTCCAGAAAACGTTTGATGAGCATCAGGACCTTCACTCAGGTGCTCTTAACATGTCTAATATGGTTCTTGATAGGCAACTCGAATGAGATCGCAATCCACAAATGAACTAATTAGTGAACACATTACAGAGGCTTGCTTCCTGTTCCTGACAACATCACGTTGGTTTGCTGTAAGACTGGATGGCATCTGCGCGATCTTTGTCACCATTACTGCCTTTGGCTGCCTCCTCTTGAAAGACAGTAAGTCACAAACATCCAAACCAGGTTACAAACATGCCGACAATGTTCACTTATTTTTATGAAATATACAACATTTACTTTATTTGTTAGTTTTACATTTGACTGGCAAATCATGGAACCTTACAAGTAGTCTGTATTTCATTTATTTTATCTTACTTAGCCTTGGAGGCTGGCGCTGTGGGTCTAGCCCTATCTTATGCCATCACCCTAATGGGCATGTTCCAGTGGGGAGTGCGGCAAAGCACAGAAGTGGAGAATATGGTACAAGACCTTTTATTATTTTTCCTTTTTAAGATGTGACCATTTACTAAATTATACAACAGTCTGTGCCCGTTCATTTGTACTGTGGTACTTAATAATGCTTGGTGCTGTGTGTACTGCAGATGACCTCTGTGGAGAGGGTGGTGGAGTACACAGAGCTGGAGAATGAGGCAGCGTGGGAAACACAGAAGCGCCCGCCTCCTGACTGGCCAAGCCAGGGCCTCATCACATTTGACAGAGTGAACTTCTCTTATAGCCCAGATGGTCCTGTTGTCCTGAAGAACATGAAGGCCACATTCAGACCCAGAGAGAAGGTGGGCATTTCTCTACCCCTCTGTCTAAAATCAGCATTTATTAGAGCAACACAAGGCTTCATGTATATAACACTGAGTATTAGAGAAGATCCAGAGAGTCAGTTCTAAGGTCTTTCTGTTTGTTCAGGTTTTTTGCAGGCATTTCTGAGTTTTGCATTTTACATGATGAATTTACATGGGAATTTTTTTTTAAAAATTGAATCGCAAATGTTAACAGACACACCAAAAGAAATCTAAATAAAGACAGAATGACAGCGTGATACTAAAACAAAGAAAATTGTCAGAGCGGTCGGTGAGATAAGCAGCCACGGCCGTGACCGAGGGGCACTGGGTCACTGTCACTCAAAAGCCAACAGTTCTGCCTTTAAAAAAATTATTTATTATCTTTTTTTTGCTTTATAGCTTGCTTCTTCATTATAACATTATTTCACCTCTGCTGTGTGCTTCGATCTATATGACTTAGATGACTTGTCTTGCTACCTCACCCACGTCCAGCTGGGTCCAAGTTTAGAATTTGGGGGAAGGAACAGGTTAGATTTAGATTTTTTTTTTATTAGGTGTTTATTATTTTGAGGTCTGTTTTTTAGAAGCTTTTTACAACTGTCAAACATCTACATATTTGAGAAGCACAATTTGGTATTTTTATAATATGGTGGCTCAGTCCTTCTCCTCCCCCTGATCAGGTGGGCATTGTTGGTCGGACTGGTGCAGGGAAGAGCTCGCTGATCTCCGCTCTCTTCCGCCTGGCGGAGCCAGAAGGACGGATCTATGTAGACAGCATACTGACCTCAGAGCTCGGCCTGCACGACCTGCGGCAGAAGATGTCAATCATCCCACAGGACCCAGTCCTGTTCACCGGGAGCATGAGGAAGAACCTGGACCCTTTCAGCCAGCACTCAGATGAGGATCTGTGGAGCGCTCTTGAAGAGGTATGCACTCACACATACATGTACAGAGATGTTTGCAATTGCTCAGAATACTGATCGTAATGCCTAATCCTGCAGGTGCAGCTAAAAGCCGCGGTGGAGGAGCTACCAGGAAAGATGGAGACTGTTCTGGCCGAGTCGGGCAGCAACTTCAGTGTGGGACAAAGGCAGCTGGTTTGTCTGGCCAGAGCCATCCTGAGGAGGAACCGCATCCTCATCATCGACGAAGCCACCGCTAACGTCGACCCCAAGTGAGTATTTAGCTTGACTGTAAAATTGGTTGAGATTTTCAGGAAAGTAATATCAGGAATTCCTCGCACCAGAAAGTAATGTCATCTTTGTCTTTCCCTGCAGGACAGATGAGCTGATCCAGAAAACTATCCGGGACAAGTTCAGAGACTGTACAGTGCTAACCATTGCCCACCGTCTCAACACCATCATAGACAGCGATCGCATCCTGGTGAGACCATAAGCTGCTCTTCACCCAATGACTCACTCACATGAACAATTGTGGCATCTGTGTTATTTTTTCCATTAACATTCGGGGGAATAAAGAACTACTGTGTGGTTGTCGGGGTGAGGCCTTCTCTCACCACCATGGCTAATTAATACTCACTGTACGCACTTCACATACGTTGCTATTATAAGGACTGGTGAGATAAACGCAATGCACAAATGCTTTCCTAGCGCACACACACGCTTTTTAATAGGAATACAGTTCGTCTGTAAAAAGATAAGAAGCACTGTTTGTCAATGGTTCCCAAAGTGTTTTGCCAGGGCCTCTTTTTTGTACATTAGATAATATTTTGCTCCACATTTTGCTCCACATTCATATATTTTAAAAAAAGAATGGTAAATATAGTGACAATTTATTTTTATTTTTAATGTGGGACCGTTTACACCAACTCTCAAATTGTGCCTGTTGCGTCCTACTGTCTGACCTTTTTATATAGACTGAAAGCAACTCAACATTCACTTCAGAATGATCCACCAACAGAAGACAAAGTATATGTTCTGGGGTCATCGTTGATAATATTGAAGTTTAATTAAGGTTAAAATGTTCCATGAAGACTTGCTTTCAGTATGTTCTTAGTGTATTTTTTTATGATTTTGAATCTTTGCTGAAAAAAACAGGTTTTGGATGCTGGTCGAATACATGAGTACGACGAGCCCTACGTTCTCCTGCAGAACCAAGACAGCATGTTCTACCAGATGGTTAAACAAACTGGCAAAGCAGAGGCAGCGTTCCTACTCCAGACAGCCAAACAAGTATGAGTACACAGCCACAGAGCACACACAAGCATATGCTCCTGAAAAAAGGCTACCATGCCTACATTTCTTATTTATCCCCTCCATTAATCAACATACACACACACACACACACACTTCATTGAAATGCACATTTCAATGCCATTAAGTGAAGTGGACAGAATTCATTCGCATCAAAATTTCCTTTTTGAAGTAGTGTTTTAGGCACAGGGGCTTTGTGCTGCAGCATCAGATCGCCTTACCCTACTGCAGTTCTTCCAAGTGTGTGCACGTGTGGAGGAGTGTATGCGTGTATATACATCAGTGTATTGTGTAATTGTTTCACATTTAATGCACCATGTATGTGTGGAAAGGGACAATGTTGTTGTTTTTGCGTAAGTTAAGTGTGTGTTTGCATGTGCGACGTACGTGAGTGAAAGAACACTACGAGCGTCCTCCCCAGATCGTGTTCCTTGACTTCGTGAGCTCATACTTCGGGCGCAGCTGCTCAGAAGGTGTTTTCCGTGGGCCCTGAAACACACACACCTGATACCAGCTCTACGCTGCCTTTGTGCCGCTGAATGTGGGTCTCGCTCGGACGTATATATGATAGCGTGGCCAACTGCTCATTGGCTTTCTTCCCTCAGCGTAGGTGACAGAGAATGGCCAGGTGTTTCTCTTGTTCTTGGTCATTGAGGCACTGAGGAACTGTGTGTGTGTGTGTGTGTGTGTGTGTGTGTGTGCACGCACACACCATGCCATATTGAGGAATGTCATAATAGTGTAATGTGAGGATGCTTTCAGTTTTGTGAACTGAACAAAATGTCTTTGTGGGGTGCAAGTTTTAGGGTTCACTTTATACTCCAGTCAGCCAAAATATTAGCAGTGAAAGTGAAACATCACTCTTTTTACCAATCTTTTTACTGTGGCTTCCGGCTGTAGGTGGGATAGAAAGTGACCGTTTGTCTGTGTAAGGACAAGGATTTCAGAGACTTTGTCAAGCATCAGATTGCCTGAAACGTAATGTTATGGGTGAAGGCAACGTATATGTATTAAAGCAACACCCTTGGCAGTTTTTTATCCATTTTTACTGTTCCTATGCCCAGTGATTGCTAGGACCCTGTTCCACGGATCATTTGAATTTAATCCCTTGAGAAATGAGTGCTAAACTCACTTTTTTCCCCCCACACAGGCCTACATGAACCGGAGTCAGGCCAACCTGGCCAATGGTGTGGGCCACAGCGCGGACGGCAGCCTTGTCATCTTTGAGACGGCACTGTGATCCTCCGGGCTGAGAGTAGAGAGGTCCGCCTCGCATCTCGAGGGACCTCTTCAGCACCCAGCAGCCTCATGAAGCTGGAGGGCGAACACACACTCTGCCCAGTGAGCAGACACAGGGCCAACTATGCATTACGTAACTGTACCGCACATGGGCGTGGCCTGTAGCCAAGCTGCTATACATGCACACGTGTAGTATGCGTACGGTTCTTTCTCCTGCCCCCCAAAGCTAATAACGAGGTGTCTGAGCTAGATAACTCTGAACAGCCTGTGCCTTCTCATTTGTGACATGGTGCCAGAGTTCTGTTTTAGGAATGTAATTCAGCAGAAACTAGGATCTAGACTTCTGCTCAGAGGCTACAACACCGTGACCCTGGTCACGTCTGAACTTAGATTTATAATGACTTTCGTTGTAAATCTTTATTTTAATTCATTTTTTTATGGTGTATTGTCTTGTGTTTTGTTATTGTATTATTTATTACAATCTTAATCTATTGAAGTGTTGTTTAATCTGAAACTGAATTTGCCACACAAATCTACACCATTTTGAAACGTCAGCCGTGTACAGCTGGTTTTGCCTTAATGATTTGTTCGACTTGGGGTTCCGTTTTATTTTCAGAGATCCTTTCAGCTATTTGCCTGAAACACTGCAGACTTTAAGGGGAATTTATTACACTTCACATTATCCGTAACATTGTAATACACACCAAATCAAGTAAACTAAGTGCACTTTTTTTATACAACTAGCCAATGATCTCTCTCTACTACAAGATGCTGTATTATATATATAATGAGTTATTATATATAAATGAGTTTGTGTTTGAACTTTTCTTTTATTTGGCAATTAAGGTATGACTTAATGTTGTTTTGTTTAACAATGTAATTCCAGTTGTGAACTGTAGGTTTTTTTTCTCGCACAATTCTTGCAATACTGCTACAGATAAAGCTGAAATGGTGGTCTCTGCTTAGATTTGAGTTATTACGTCTGTTCTCGACCAGGTTTTTCCAAGTCCGTATCCTCGAGGGCCTGTAACAGGAACGGTTAAGGAATGGGAGATTTCGAAAGGGACAGGTTCAAGCTTTTTGCCAAATTCACCGCACCCATAGTACCTTTGTGATTCTGACTGTCTCTGGACTGCCAGGATGGGTTGCCAAAGGGTGTTTTATTAGTTTTTGTAACGTTTGGCCAAGCAGCTGGTGCTGCCAAATGCCCTTCATTTCAGACAGCTTTGGCTTGTTAATGAGCCATATTCTTTTTTTTCCTCTCTGTTGAAGAAAAATATGTTGAAATATGAAAACATATAATATCCATATTACACTAAGGCATATTTTTTTGTCTTTCATGATGAGTTCTCTGTGTGGTTTAATATTAAGATCCAATGTAAATCTTCAGATTTCTATATGTTACACCAAATTAAAACATTAGTTGCATCCATTTTGTGTTCAACTTTTATTTTTCCTTCTCCCTGCTCTTGTTTGATAATGTTGTGATGTCTTCATGTTAATACATCAAATTTTGTTCTATTTTAAACATAATTAAATGTGGAGAGCTGCATCAGGAAGGGCAGCCGGTGCAAAACTTTTGCCATGTTGATCAGTTGATTCTCTCTGCCGTTCCCTAACAGTAGCAGCCGAAGGAGGAAGAAAAAGATCAATGAGCATAATTGTGACAGTATCCATAAAATCTCCAAAATGGTGGCTTGCCAGACAGCAAATCCAATGGAACAACTGGAGCACTTAATAAAATGCTCTGGGAATTGTGTTTTGATTTCAGTCATGGTGAGGTCTGAAATTAAGCACGACTTGATCTCAAAGTGCTGCTGCTTCAGACTTTTTTTTTTTTTTTCCTCTCTCTTCTTGACCGTAACAAAAGGCACAACATAACTCTACGTGCAAACTAATATCTTCCTACCCAGAGAGAAGAGCTTATTCTGTTACTGCTGTTCCTTTAATCCTAAAATTCTAGAAAGTTGTAGACGTCAAGCAAAAAAACGTCCTTGTTAGACTATCCATACAGTTTGGCATGTCTGCTGGCTGTGGAGATTGATTATTGAAAAAGTAGTTTTTATATTTTAAAAAAGAAAAAAGCTCGAATGCAATGGACCATTAGGCTAAAAGATTTCATTTCAACTTCATGAGTAGAATTATACGCACTTATGCAGGGTGGCCAGGTTGAGATCAGACTGACTCCTGCATACAGGAAAAAATAATTTTAAAACAATCACATGTAAAAAAATAATAATAATAATAATAAGTATATTCAATGACACTGCGAGCAAAGAAGACCTCTGCCTTCTGAGTAGGAGTCAGCGGACAACAGGTGATGATATATCTTACGCTTTGTCCTCATAGAGGTGACTTACTACTTATGATTAGTGTAAAGGTATACAACTAAAAGGAATATACATGTCTGAATAGTAATGATTTGTTAATTATATTCGTTTGCTGTCTGCTTAGGCAGTAGTTCAGGCACAATGTGATTAAATTCATGAAGTAATTGTTGCACTCAGGACAGTCTGGCTAGATAACAAAATGCTTTTTCAGTCATTTCAGCCTGCCAATGATCAGCGCTGTTCACTTGAGGGGTTTGGGATATACTGCACTCCACTGTTTCTTTTTGCCTTCAGCCCAGGCCCATCAATGGCACTAAATGTTTCACTTCTCCGGTCAGTAGAAGCCCACACGTTCAGGCCAGAGAGATGTTCATTAACCTGTGCAGTTGTGCACTGAAGATGGATAGCAGTGCATTAGGTCTTTATTCTGTGTTTTTTAACCACTAAACCGTATGTTGTGTAACGTCATTATTGTTCACATTTTAGTTTGAGTTTCAGGATTTCCCCCTTTCAGGTTTCGTATCCTGTTCTTTGGAGGGGGAGACCCCTTCTTTTTTTAAACACAATGAATTCTTCTCCACTCTCTAGCAGATAGATAACGAGCTTTTAAGCCGCTGGGTATGGAGGCCTTTTGTTTAGCGTCTGCCGACAAAGTTGGACAGTGTTTGGAGACAGTATTATGTCCCTGCATAAAAGGCCCGAAGCCCGAAGGGGATGGGGGATTGACATCAGACAACGGTGTAGAGTGGGGCAAACAGGCATCAAATCTCGGCCTCTTGTCCTCGCTGTTTGTGCCATTGTCCTTAAGCGTATACATCATCCAGGGAGTGTAAGCGATACGCCGGGCCATTCTCTGCGGAGGTGGGCCTACAAAGCTTGAGATGTTTGCACGGGAAGATCTCATTGTGTCCAGTTCAAAGGTGTGCGTATTAAGGATTGCCGATCTTCTCCCTCCTACACGCGGGAGCCAGTAGGGTTCTGCGCTGGGGAGGGAGAAGAAGCCTTTAATGAAAGTGTAATGTAAAAAGATGAGGGGGAATTATGTAACGGATAGCCTGACACTTCTCAGAGCTGCGGCTATTCGGTGCTGCTCTCTCCACCCTGGAGCCCTGTTCTCATACCACGGCAGATTAACTCCCACACACGCACACCGAGATGATGTGCCCCGGAGGTATTTATCTTAGCTAACCGCTCTGAGTGAAGATCACGTCACTGCTTTATTGTGACATGGAGCAGGGAGCAATCGATCTTATTTCTCCCACTTTGCAGTGTGAGGCATGGAGTCAGAAGACGAGGTTTGTAAGCAGTCGTGGTAAACCGAAATATCTGTTGGTTTCGCCTTATCGGACAGGACATTTCCTTTTCATTTAAATTCATTTTTGGTGGTAGTTTGTGAAGTCATTCAGTGGAATAAAAGCTAGGGTGGGTCTTAGAAATGGCCACCAATTTAATGTCTGGGTGAAAAAGGTCCCTGTCATATGGTGACTTCTGTCCCAAACATTTACATAGGTTTATTGTTTCTAGAACTAGTTTCATTTTATAATAGGATAACTATCATTCAATTCCACCATGTCCTCAGTACAAAGCATGAAATGTGGCTCTTTAGGGCCTAGAACAGTAGACGAATTGGCACGTGGCACGTCACCTGTCCATGATAATCTCATTTAGGCTTATTCTACTTTACATTTGGCCGTAATTATTACTGTTCGAGTCCCTGAGCTTGACAAACATGTATCACCGAACCTCAAAAATGTCAGCAGAATGCTGACCGATACAGTTAAGTGTGATAAAGTGAAATGAAAAAGATTTTCTTTTTAGGGTTTTCTGCCCTCGAGGGACGAGTAGATATCGGTTGCAGTGGTGTGACAGAGCTCTTGTTAATTTGGTCATGGCTTCTGAGAAGCCGATGCGCCCTGGCAGACAGTTGACGTTTGTTGTCACAGGATGAAACAGACTCCAAGCTTCGAGAATCACGGATTATAAAAAAAAAAAAAAACACCTTCAATTTCACCACACAAACCTCTCAGATGCTGTTACGCATTTCCGGTCCTGCTGCCAACTCCAGATAATCCTCACTGGAGAGAGATCACCGGTGGTTTTCCGCTTTTTGAAACACTCACCACTTTCTCTCTACTCCTTCTTTCTCTGACCAACTTCAAATGGCTCCCAGTGAGGGTTATGGGCCGCATGAAACCGAAGACAAATTGAGCGGACAAAACCACTGGCCATTGTCTTCCTGGGGTCCCCATTGTCCCCATTCTTCCGTATCACAAGTTGTGAAGGTTTAGCCACCCAGCGTGACCAGCTTTCCTCGCCTCCTCCGTTTTCCCTTCCCTTCTCGCCTGCCTTTCACATTCATCAGATTCATTACGGCTGACAAAGGACGGCCAGCTTGTGATATCACTTTCATTCAGGCCGCCCCTCTTGTGAGGCCGGTGGGGAGATTATTCTCTCTGACGGGCCGGTAAGCTTAACAAGGCTTAACCTACAATAATTCAACAACAAAAAAAGTCGAATAAACTGCACAAAAGCACTCGAGAACAGTAAGATGGTTGTAAGATTATTTGCTTCAGAACTTTTGAAGTGGCTCCTGTTCTTTGTGAGCTCATTCCATTACATTTTCTTCCCACTGCGCAGTAAATGATCAAAAGCAGCTGGGTTAACGCATTTTGTCGTACAGCACAACGCCACAACAGAGCAACAAAGGCGCAGAGACAAGAACCCCGACATCTACATTCTGCTGCTCTTCTGTGCGCCGCTTATCCATTCGCCATGGAACCGAACGTTCCAGCCACGGCTCTTTATTCCAATTCATTCTGCCAAAAAGCAGATTCTGTGCATTTTGGAGATATTGTATAGCCAGTAGCTACGATAGAGATGGTGGGCGTTTACGTGAAATCAGGCCTCTGCTTAACCCTTCCACAGTTTGCCTAACAAATTTCATTTTTATGGGTAGTTTGGAGTAGTTTTTGAAGTTTTTTAATGTAAGCGCTGCTGCAAGAATGTTCTTCCACAATTAGAATATATATTTATATATATATATGTGTGTGTGTGTGTGTGTGTGTGTGTGTGTGTGTGTGTATATGTATATATATATAACTTTAAGATGTATGTGAAAGTCCGTTTAGATGTATGATTAATTTAAACTAATTAAAAATAATAATAATATTGCTTTTCTTTCACCTTCCCTTCCTCTCTCCACTCAAATTGCTGGAATTTTACTTTATTTTATTTTACGATTTTATTTTATGGTCCCTGTATTTTTTTATCCTTCATTCAAATCATTATATGATTTATGTAATTTTATAGATAATTTTATAGTTTTGAATGTGCTCTAGTACCACTGCATTATACTGCAATTATTAATAGATGACAGCTATTATTTAAATCTGAAAGAAACATTTAAAGTTCTACCTCATCCACTTGAGTCTAGGTCACGTTTTATTTTTTGTCTGATCATTAGTTGAATGTAATTTTTTCTATAAAATGCGGATGTCCAAAGGAAATGAAAAGACCTTGGCTCTTGTCCCCACATCCACAAAAGGTTACCCTCCGCTAATTGCTCCATTTTCCCATCGCTCTTCACCTTGGCAGCTTTCAGTCCTGCCTCCAAAACCCCCTCCCATACCTCTCAAGTGTTCTTTTAAAATAAAAAAAAGGGATGCGCCGTCCCTTACAGCAAACCCCAATGACTTGAAAGCTGGGCATGGAGGAGCATCAAGGCTACATCACAATGCGGGGCCGTGCACGGGCGGCCGTGAGAAGGGGTGGTGGGGTCCGCGACATTCGTAACGGGACGTGAAAGCTCTGCCTCTTCCCCTTTTTGTGGTCATTGTCCCCTCTTTCCTTTTTTTGGTGAAAAGACCCGGCTTTTCTCCGGGCAATAAATGAGTTACTCTATTGAGAGATAATGAAGTGCACTCATGCAGCCCCAGGGATTGTCTGTATGGGTTAAAACAGACTTAAGAAAAAGACAATGAACAGCGGGACAATCCCTGACCCAGGAGTGCTACTCATTTGTTGCTTTTTATTGCCTTTTGATAGGAGAGTCAATCACATTCATCAATCGCTTTCCCTTCACAGTGAGGACAGGGCCACCAACACTGCTGCTGATCTGGTCTAATAAATAGATTAATATTCATTTAAACCAATACCAATAACAGAACAAGGTAGCAGAAATAGGCCTCCTGAACTGAACTGTATTTCAGCCTTTTTCCCAACATTCAGGTCAGTCGATTTGCTGAAGCGAAGCACGTCTGAACTTCATTTACATGTTTTTCCACTTCACATAAAAAATACATCAATTTTCACCAGCCTCTGGCTATCGGAATAAAGTTTATCTCCAAGACCAGGGTGCCATGGTGAGGGGCACACACCCCCTACCCTTTCTAAAACCTCACATCACCCAGAGCCCAGAGCAGGGCGTCCTGGTCCTCTCGCTGGGCGGGGTGGCACATGCACGCCCACCTCTGTGGGCCGTGTGGTTTCAGGTTGGCTCACTGTTGCCCCTTGTGCTTGTTTCCCTTCATCTCTCTCATTGCTGGACTGGGACAGAAAGACTGGTTGGGGGGGTTACAAAGCATTCCTTATGCTTGGCAGTGCAGACTGGAGGAGTCGAGCGGGAGAGGAAGAGCCGTGAATCTCCCCGCTTTCACCTTCACAGCTGTGCTCCGTGCAGGTGGTCCTGCAGCTGAAGTGATGCAAAACCCTGTGCAGGTGCTTTGGCTCTGATGTCGCCCTTGTATTTCCAGAATTTCTTTCACCGATGCAGTGAGTGGGAGCAATTCGGAATGAACCGCAAGGATAAGATAAGAGCGGGGCAGAGCTGGAAGGTGGCTTGTGTCCAGCGCTGTGTTACATTAATAGGTAAAAGGTTTGCCTTTCACTTGACAAAAAGAGAATTTCTGCAGAATGAACATGCTCACACCGCTACAGTATTCTGTTTAGAAATTCACTAGGATTCCGTATTCAAATATGGAATTCTGCATTAGAATCCGTGGCTTTCATAGTGTAGATGGACATGTCCTCACACTAACTCCTGATTGGACACTTGTGCTGGTCTCTAAAATGATCAAATGGAAGAAAATGACAAAAGCAGCACACACAGATTAAACCAGTGTCACACAAATCTGGGTTCGCAGCAAGTGGCCCTCGGATGCACAAACAAAGCCATAAACTAATAATCGGCTAATAAAAGCCCCGATAAGGCGTCTGAGTCAGCCTTTTCTCAGATCAAATTTCAATGCACGCCTGATGATAAATATTTATTTTCATTTCATTTTTAATTCTTCACATTTGTATGAACATTCTTGTGGTCATTTTAGAGTGACTGACAAGACAAATATTTTGGTATCCAGCAGATAAAAATAGATGTAGTCCATTCCGAGGCGATCTGCTCGATCGGATCGGATCTAATATTTCCAATGTTATAAAGTTTATTATTTACTCATATGAATTAAGAGAAAACACAAATGGTCTCTCGGAAAACAATTAAACATTTAATATGATATTACACAGCGAAGACAGAAAACAAATCCGCGCTGACTGTGGCAGGACCCTGACGTATGTAACTATGTAAAAAGAAATACAGAATTAAATTAAATTGTAAAATAATAAAACTAATACCAAAAGTATTAAATATTCTTAGGATTTACGAAACATTGTAAACAACTGAAAACCTAAATAAATCACAAAAAAATCTCCGTTTACATTTGCATTCACTTTTTTTCGTGCGTTGACGTTTGTGGGTGTGGCCTCGTGTGTGGGCGGGGCGTATCTGGCGCTCGGATGCGTCTCATTGGCCGCTGGGCTGGGTTGGTCAGCCCCGCTCGGGTGATCGCCACCCAGTCGCTCGGGAGCTCCGGAGAGGACGGTCCACCTCCAACCACCTGCCGGCTTGTTCTCCACCGAGCCGGCGCGCCTCCGCTTCTCTTCGGAAAACTGCGCTCGAATAATGTTGGAGACTTAAACGAAAAGGACTGAACTGCAGGTTTCCTTTTTGCAGCTGAAAGGGGAGAGAAGCTTTTCACTCGCCGACACCGCAGCGTAAAGTCTGGCGAACCGCGCCATGTCGAAGCCCATGGAGCACGTCAAGCGCCCGATGAACGCCTTCATGGTGTGGTCCAGAGCCCAGCGGAGGAAAATGGCCCTGGACAATCCGAAAATGCACAACTCCGAGATCAGCAAGAGGCTCGGGGGCGAATGGAAGCTGCTGTCCGAGGCGGAGAAGCGGCCGTTCATTGACGAGGCGAAGCGCCTGAGGGCGGTGCACATGAAGGAGCACCCGGATTACAAATACCGGCCCCGGAGGAAGCCCAAAACTTTGGTGAAAAAGGACAAGTTCAGCTTCCCCGTCCCCTACGCGCTGGGAGACCACGAGCCCCTGAAGTCCGCCGGGGCGCCCGTGGGTGCGCTCGTAGACCCGTTCAGCGGAGCCGCCGACAAATCCGCGGCGAGCAAGGCGCTCTTCGCTCACCCCATGGCCGCACACCCCTACTCGCTGTTCGACCTGAGTGCCAAGGCGTCCGAATTGTCGCCGCCGCCCTTCCCCTACGCGTCCCCGCTCGGCTACCGCGGCGCCGCCTCCGTCTTCCCCGGGGCGCACGGCCACCCTTCGCCGGGCAGCCCCCCGGGGTACATGATCCCGTGTAGCTGTCCCAGCTGGACCCCGGCCGGCGTACAGCCGCCACTGGCCTACATCTTCTTACCTGGGATGGGTAAAACGGCGCTGGAACCGTACCCGTCTTACGCGGCTGCGTTGTGAGGCCGGGAACAGTTCAAACCGGAGCGAATGGGACTTTTTAAAAAAAATAAAAAGTGAGGTAAATCTCGACATTTACGTTCGCTGCTTTTCCTGTCAGAGCGAAGAGGCGCGCGCGCGCCGACCGGTCGCCATGGCGACGCGGGCGCCCGAGGCCGCTTCTGATTGGCCGGGGCGTCGCAGGGCGGGACGTGGGCGTCCACCAAAACCAACGTGGAGATGTCCTTTATAATTAGTAAATTATCAGCCCCACGGACGGAATGTGCGTTTGGAATGTGTAATGAAAATGTACCTATTGCAAATATGTATATATGTATATATAAAAAAATTAAAGTGGATTTAGTCTCACGTTGTGGAAACTGTTTTTTTTTCTTTATTTAAAACGAACAAGCAAACTGTTGAAATTATGAACAACTATAAACAACGATTATTACGTTTTGTTAATGTGAAAAAAACTAAAAACCTTATCATTTCTAAATATTGCATATTATTAGGCCGTTAGTACGCATTACTTTTGATTAAAAAACGTCAAATGTCAAAATCGAGGTTTTTATTGTTTTTATATTGATATAAGTCAACCCTCTTCATCCCAAGAAATTAAATAGATTTTAATCAATTTCTCCTGCAAATACACCTGCAGTATATAACGTATTAGCAGAAAAGCTAATTAATGAAGGGCCATATCGGATAGAAAAAAAGTCGACGAAGTCAAATGTCAAATGTTTTTTATTAAAAAAAATTTCAAATAAATTCCATTTGTGAAGTAAATCCTGACACTCTGATTATCGTGACGGTTTGGACAGGCAGCGTGTAATTTTTTTTTTTAGTTTTTTTTTTTACATTTCAGGTTTTCTGGTCCCGTACTTACGTAAGATCACGCGAGATGTCAGGTGAAGGTGTCACGTGCGTCGTCACAATTACGCCGTAAAATGCGCCACTCATTTCATGTGAAGAGTTACACCAAACGTAAAAATAGTTATGCGCTATTAACAGAGGAACACAACATAATATAAAACTGAATATTACTGTTTTGTCCAGCATTCAAGCATATAACAGAAAAACCCTTTTCAGCATGCACAAATCTTTATTTCTGAAAATATGCAATTAATCATTCCTCAACTATTAAGTTTAAGAGGCAAAAAAAAAAAAGATCTTAAAAGTCTTTCTGTGGAAATTGTTGATCAGTGACCATGAGCAGGGACTGAAGACAGAAGAGCGCTTTTGCCCTGTGTTCACCAAAATACCATTCTCCCTTTGTTTATTGGACCCTGCCGTGTCAGGCCTATTGGGCAGCCTCTTAATTGCTGGATAGGAGGTGAATGGAAGTGAAAAGACTGATCTTCATTCAGCATTTTGCGCTCAGACGGTTGGAGAGGGTTTGTCAAGGAACAAAACGGGGATTGTGATGGCATTGTGGGAAGGTTGTTTGTTGAAGTGGACCTCAGCAAAATGTGACTGCTCTCGGAGATGGTCTTGAAAGGAACAGGGGGTGTTTGGAAAACTGTTAGGACAGGGCACTTTTGTGTCCATTGTGGTCGCCTTCTTTTCAAATGGTTTTTGTTTTTCTCCCCCAATATACCCAGCTGGCTGGACTGAAAAGGCCAGAAATGTGTTCACAGCTTTTTCCCCTGCGAAAGCTCTTTCCGTATTAAATGGTGACAGACCACCGTCAGTGTGTCTAGAAAGGCCGTGAAATGGCGTCTCAAGAAACACTCATACCCGAACAATGGGAATCTGAACGATGGGGTATAAAGCGTAGACTTCACCGGCAAAGCGGCCACAATAAAGTCCATGGCAGGACATCAAATCATTTACCACCCAAGATGAATGAGGCTTTTACAGAAGGCACACTTCTGCCTGTGACTGTTCATTTTACACATTAGTAATGAAAAAAAGAAGCATTTTAAATTTATATAACATTTTGTAAATTACCGTCCATTGACGATGTACAGCACTATTTGCCATCAAAAGACACTTTACTGCATTGTTTACTGCATTGTTAACAGATTTTTACTTCCTCCTAAATCTGTTTCTGTTATTAATTTGTGGTAATTTGTTATTTGGCCATTTCATGTCATTCTGTCATTCATGTCATGTCATTCTGTCATTCTGTCATTCATGTCATCCAGACAGCAAGTCCGATTCCATCATAATTGACATCTAAATGCAGACAGAAAATATGCCTTTATGAATCCATCTTTGCATGTTAAGTCCACAGATGTAAAATGAGAGGAAACATGCACGTTCAGGCCAAGAGCATCACGATGGTTTTAGCAAGTGGAATTTCTTTAATTCATCTCTAGGTAAGATTTGTTCACAGTGAGTACATTCATCAGCTCAGAAACAAAGTTCTTATTCCTTTACATATTGTAGTAATATGGTATCAGGTCCACTTAGCTTTGCCCAGATTAATTGCATTGAACTTTTTACTTATAATTTTTTTTTTACTTGTTTTCCTTTTTACTTTATCTTTCAGAGATGGCACATTTCACTTCTTCACTTCTGCTTGAGTGATGAATAACTGTGCCATTTCCACAGCTGTTTTCCTTCAGCTTCTTGCTATGTTGCTGGAACAGTAACTCACTGTCGCCTCTTGAGGTACTAAGTGGTATTACAAGATGGAAGCAACCGCTAGTTGGAAGCTAACCTGCCACACAACACTTTACGTCAAAACTATAATTTCTTTGCACTTAAATCAATTCTTTGCAATAAATCAAATGTATTAATCATTTTCTGAATGTTTCAAACTAAAAATGTGTATGCATTGAAAATGTAGGAAAACAGGGCTTTAAACAGTAAGAACTTCCACGTCCCACTGAAGCCAGAACATGGCCCCTGAGGGCTCTCTTGTACATTCGTCTGGACAAGATACCGAGAGTGTGCGCACTGCACCTCGGGTACGGGTCCCTCCGTCTGTCAACCAGGGCCGTGCATGTAAATGAGTTGCATGCTTCTGGCTCTGCCCACGGGGCCGCGATACAATCCGGCATCACCGTCTCAGACGGATTATGCAAAGTGTCGTCGAACGGCATTATCGCCGCGGCGCTCTCAACTTCATGTAAGCACATTTGGCCAAAAACAGGCACATCCTCAACTCCGTGTTCCTCTCAGCGTCTCCGTTTGTTTACCCTCAGAGACACACGAAAACAAGACAAGCCAAGAAAATGTGTCTCTCGGTGTCCCCGCCACTGCACAAATCCCGCGTGACTCGGAATTAAAGGGAACATTCTGAGCGTACTAATGGCGTGTGGCTTTTTATGTGTGCACTCCCACCACAGTGCCCCCCGGGGAAAGATTGCCTGCTTCATCACTTAATCCCGTTTGGTTTTCCCGGCAAAATATATTCATCTGAAAATTAGAAGGAGGTAGCTCGCGCCTGGAGGAGGCCTCTCCTGGCGTGTGAGCGGCCTGGTGGCGAGGGGGGATTACTCGCTGGCTCTCGTCATGTTACAGATCTGTCCTGCAGGAGATTGTACCCTCCGCTGCCTCGCTCTCGCCCTCAGCAATGCTCGAAATTAGCCGGGATTATACGTATTGTACTTCTCAACCCATTTTTTGCTGATTAAATGTAAAAATTGCCCGCGTCTGGTATCAGTGTTGCAGCAGGATTAGTGACTTGTATGGAAATCATTCTTTCAGATGTGGTGGGATTGCACAACATTGGTTATTGGCACCTAATTTAGTTTGGTTTTGTTTGGAGATAAAGTGTGTGGAAGATGAATTGGGGCAGTGGTGGCCTAGCGGCCCCGTAATCAGAAGGTTGCCAGTTCAAATCCCGATCCGCCAAGGTGGCACTGAGTGAAGCACCGTCCCCACGCACTGCTTCCTGGGCGCCTGTCATGGCTGCCCACTGCTCACCAAGGGTGATGGGTTAAATGCAGAGACAAATTTCACTGTGTGTGCTGTGCTGCTGTGTATCACAAGTGACAATCACTTCACTTCACTTGGAATTTAAATGCACGCGAGTGAACTTACTATATATTTACAACATGTTTTTCCAGATACTTTCTCTGTCATAAATCTCACCTACAGGGTTAATACAATGCAAATGTATATAAATATGAAAACAAAATACAAATAGCTTGGAATTAATTCCGTAATTAATTAATTCCGACATTAACTAATTCCACGGCTCGTCTTAAGCCGCGACGCTGTAGAGACCGTGCGAGCTCCGTTTAGTTCCAGATCTGACAGCTCAGGGTGCAATTGTTCACATGCACCGCTGCCTGCAACAAGTAACGGGTTTGAAGCTACTGGAGCGCGCAGCAGGCCTGATACGGGCTCTGGGCATTTGGTCAATTCCGGTTCCTGCTCCTCTGCCAACCGCATGCAGAGTGCAGGATGGGTTTATATTCACCATGATACTGCTGTAAATGACAGGGTACTCGTCCTTGCGGTGTCACCTGAGGCCAAATGAAGTCCTGTTTTCAGTAAAATGTGAAATGACATTTTAATCAACAGTCATTTACAGAAGGGTGGTGTCAGTTTTAGTGAACTGAGAGGAAATATAGTAAATACAGAGGAAATTTATCAAAATTCAAGAAAACAGCAAAACAATTGAGGGGAATATATTACACCGACAGAGAAACTACACCATTTTGCTCTTTCCTTCACCTTTTCCTTGCTTTTCCAAGGTTTCCACCCCACAGCGTCATGGTCTATCCAGTGTCTGTCATATCATTTAATTGCAATTGCCTCTTCGATATACACTGCATACTTATCTGGCGAAACATATGTCAGGAAGAATGTGTTAAATTTGGCCCACTGCCGTGCATGAGGGTGCAACAGCACCCGGTCTGGTGCGCTCCCCCCCATGGTCGGCCCTATTTTGTTACCGCCGAGCCCGTCTTATCTGCCATGCCGCTCACAGTGGAGGGTTCAGTGAAGAGGTGTGATATGCTGCTGAAATGTGGGAGAGAGGGCGTGAAGTGTCCAATTGAGATTTGGGGGGTGGGGGTGGGGGTGGGGGTGGAAGGATGGGGGAGGTGTCGCCCGTGGGTTGCAGAAGTTGACTGAGGCGGTGGTGTTGAGACTCCTGTGACCCCACAATCAGCTTTTTCTCCTTCCTCTGCCACCGTCTTTTAAATCTCTGCTCAAAGAGGAGCTGCTGAAGGTGAAAGACAAAGATAAATAGAGAGACGGACAGACAGAAATAAAAATAAAAATGTGTGAGGGAGAGAGAAAGACTTCATGAGCGCATGGCATGTTCTGATTCCCAAAGTCCCCCAAATCTGTACGAACAACCTCACAGTGTCCACAGAGCCATTCAGCAAGTGTCTAGAAATCTAAAGAGGATTACATTACTAGTACTGTAGGAACAGTAACAAATAACTCTTTGGATTTTAAAGATGTTAGATGTCTGTCAGATTTGTACAATTCATAAATTCAAAATGAAAATCCCACTGCATTCAGTCAGGATTTGCACTTTATAGACTAGTGTGGCTGGTCTTATTTTTTCATAGATACGAAATCAGACCTCGCCTTCCAATTTTTAAGCAAATGGCGCCCCCTGGCGACAGAAATGATTGATGCCGTTTTACTGGCCAAACAATTTGGTAGATTATTCATCGCCCATAAACTCTTCCACAGGTTACAACTTAAATATCTTTTATTGGGATTTATTGCAATAGACAAACACAAAGTACTGTATAATTGTTAGAGGAAGGAAAATGATACATGCTGTGCAAAAATGTGTACAAATTTAAATCTGAGAAGCATGGTGTGCATTTTGTATTCAGCCCTATTTACCACTAAATTAAAAACCAGTCCTTCAGAAATCACCTAATTACTTAATAGAGTCCACTTGGGTGTATTTTAATATCATTATAAATATAGCTATTTAGTGAAGGTCTTGTTAGAGAACATTTATGAACAAATAACATTAACACAATGTCACATGTCCTGGCATGAATATTAATATAACAATATTGTTATTACTTAGGCATTTCGGAAAACACTATATAATATAATATTTACCCGGTTCAGGTTATCACTACTTCACAGTGCTACATGTGTTGTTAAAAACTCTTATCATCAGCTAACATTTTTTTGTTAATCTGAATTAATTTCCAAAAATGTAGGTAATGTACAGTGTGACTCCCTTTGGCAAAAGTTCAATACTTCATTTGAGTCACTTTATCAGTCTGTATTTGTAGCATTTCTTGACCCAATTTACTGTATATTTTCCCATTTCAGAGGTACAAAAATGTGAACATATAATCTGTCCCATATGCATTCATTTATTAATCCACTGGCGAAACAGCTAAATCATTTGAACAGTCATCCAGTAATGCATGCTCTAGAAAACGTGGCCCAGCATTGAACTCATCCTGAACTACACAAGTCCCTGCTCCATAATAACTTGATTGTCATATCAGGCACTTGTGATATTGTACTAAATCTGCAGATCACTGCTTGTACCTCACATAAATATATATAATAAATCAGCATTCATGTTCAAGTGTTAACAGAAAGTGGGTAAAAAAAAGAGAAACCACATGTCACAACACTGTATTATTATGGTATGTGTAGCAGTGGGGAGGAGGGAAATTACCTTCCTCACCCAAAATACCCAAACACTTCCAAGACCTTTATACTGAGAAACACGTGGAATACATAAGAAAACTTTACACGTGTAGGTGACGTCTCTCATTCCTGAGGATTGAACCCTCTTGTGTTAAGATGGACAATTTTATAATTCGCCCTTAATTGTATCTTAAAGGTAAAATGATCTGCTTATGCTCAGCTACTAAAGCTTAATGATTTGTCAAATCGATAATCAAATCCACAACAAATATTTTAGTACTTTGGTATAGACCCAAAGCTTTGTGCATGTGATTTAAATGACTTCATTATCTTCGGCGAGATCGGTTGCGGATTTAACCCCCCAGGACCAGAGACTGTTTACTGTGTCTTTGTTCTTGTAGCTTCATTAAGAGAAGAAAAGCATTGAAAGCAACACACTCAAGGGTTTCAGTCCTCAGGGCCCAGTCTTTCAACCAACAAGGAGTCCTTCTGTCTCATCATCAGGCCAACTGTGCACAACTTTGCCTAAAAAGCTCACATTAAATATGCAAATGGAGGTAACAGTTAAAAAGCATAAACATCTACCTTTGGCTTATGTGTTTGGGAAAAGAATGTTTGCCATGGGCCCAGAATACACGTTTCAGTTAAACATCACAAAAGACATTTTGGATAAATAAAAATGCAAAAAATATATAGCAACCTTATTTATACATGTTTTCAAGTTCTGTACATGTGGAATCCCCTCCCTAGACTTGGTGTGCTAAATCCATGTGCCGTTTGAGTTGGACTCTTAAATGTGTCTCTGTTCCCTGGAATTGGGACGATGTCCTGCCACTGGTAGCCCAGATTCCACCACAGGTCTGCCATCCTGGAGTCTCTGTCCAGACCTTAAATTCTTTTCCATCAGAAACGAGCCCTCGACCCCCTGGACATGGTGAGTGGCAATGTGACAGAGGACAGAGATGACACCTCCCAGTACAAACTCCGGGAAAGGAAGAGCCGATATAGAATCACTACAGAGATGGACTGGCACAGGATTACGCCAATGGTGATCACCTGGAAACAGTAAGAGTAAATGTATTTTTTGTGGAACACCCTGTGCAGTTGTGCCTGATCTGAATGTTACATTAGCAGTTGTGTTTTACCGCTCTGGGCTTTGTACCTTTTCTATCTGGTGCTCGTTGAAAATCCCTGAGATGAGCACGAGCACCGGGTGACAGAGGAACCACAGAAAGCATCCCTGCAAGCCAAAGAGACACATCAGGCACACAATTCAGACTAATGAAAAAAGCTACAGCACCCAACTCCACTCGGGTTCAAGACGGTACCTTGGCGAAGCTGAGGTAAAAATCCCTCTTGAGCGCGCTCCTCTCGGCTGAGACGATCTGGTAGAGCACAGAGGCCAGCAGCAGGGCCAGGACCACACGTAGCGCCATCAACAGGACGCCCGCCATGCTGCCCTGGGCGTGGTAGCTGTGGTGCTCTGTGTCTTCAAACTGCTCCCAGATCAGCAGTGCCCCCTGCAGGTAAACTGAGGTGTTTACACAGCTGCAGAAATGAGGCTCAACTCAAGCAGCACAATTTACATCCTATCATCAGCTCAAACATGAAAATGTTGAGATTAGAACAGTGTACCTGTGTGAAGACCCCTCCCATGGCGAGGGCGGTGGATGTGGGTGAGGAGTCCCACTGTAAAGGTTTCACCTGTGACTTCCTACTTCGACTCAGGGTCCATCCCATACACAGACTCAGCAGCATGTACAGCATCTGCATTTGGGCCACCATGTCACAGACTGCATGGACACAATAAAATACATCATGGTGAGTCTGTTTTGTTTAGAATTTTGGATGATATTTTCAACTAATCCACATATTCAGATTATAAATCCTAATATTTCATGCTTCATATTACACAATGACGTATCTGTATAGACCACATGTCTTAGTTTTAATGATAGTGGGTGATTATGGCAGATGCTGTTACTTTCTTTTGCTTTACGTTATGTAATAAACTAGATGCTGTTTCACTGTGTACTGGATGCCAACCACCCATACTAGTTAAACTGCAATCGGGTGAACATGGGAGGGAAATGCTTTAACTCACACTCGGCTAAACTCCCCATCAGTGGGGCACCAACTCCATCTCTGGCGTACCTGGTGAAAGAGCATGAACAGGGCAACACCATTAAATATTTCAGGTTCAACCAATTAAAGTGTAGATCCATATTTTCCTACTGTTAATTGAGACCTGTGACTAATATAGCATTTGATAATTGACTGAATGTTTCATATAAAATCACAGATAATTTGGCTTATTATGAATACAGGGAATGGAGGGAAACCAAGGAGAGCAGATGATAGGTTGGTGGGTGGCTCAGCCATCCGGAATGTAAGCCATGTAAGAGATACAAACTCCTCCATTTTTACACTTTTAGAAAAGCATCATTACTCTTTTTCTCTTCGGGAAATAATTAACACACAAACAAGCAAGAATGGGCTGGGCTGTGCGGTACCTCCTTGCAGTTCCACCTCTCAAAGATACCAATTCTCGCAAGCTGGTCTTGTTGAGGTCCATTTACAAACATGAACCATGTTCAAAGTCTTGTTTAAAGTGACAAAAAGGAAGGAGGAAATGTGTCCTCTGAATTTAACCAATCACATTTTTGTGGACAGTGGGCAGCGACAAAAGGCGCCCGGGGAGCAGTGTGTGGGGACAGTACCTTGATCAAGGGGACCTCAGTGGCACCGTGGCAGCTTGGGGTTTGAACTCGCAACCCTTCAGTTACGGGTCCACTTCCTTACCCGCTATAGGCCACCACTTCCTCGCAAATATGGCCCATATGTGCCTATTCAATCAAATTTAGTGGGTAACACACTTGCCTATGAACCAGAAGACCCGGGTTCAAATCCCACTTACTACCATTGTGTCCCTGAGCAAGACACTTAACCCTGAGTGTCTCCAGGGGGGACTGTCCCTGTAACTACTGATTGTAAGTCTCTCTGGATAAGGGCATCTGATAAATTCTGTAAATGTAATGTAAATGTTTTAGTTGCCCATAGGTACGTTTTTTGGCAGTGTATGTAATAACCACACTCTGCTTGGCTAGAAACGGATATTGAGGCTCACCTTGCCATGTGAATATAGTTGAAAAGCACCGACATGCCCTGGAGCACAAGGGCGGTAGAGAGAACTTTCAGCACTGTGTGCATAGGTCCACCTTTATTCAGTGCCTGCCACAACGGCTGCACATAGATACAGGATGCCACAAAGTACGCCAGGATCAGCAGGAAGTAAAAGGTGTGAAGGCCTGACAAGAGAGAGGATGCATAGACCAATTCCACGTTTGTGAATGCATGACTATCGGCCCTTGTGTGGCGAGGCTGGCTTGTTACTCACCAGCTTCCTCCGCGCTGAAGTGGTCCAGAGGGTTGCCGGCAGAGTCTGGGTTCAGTAGGGTGATCTGGAAGCCAACGTCCCCCAGTGCACCGTCCACGTCCTCCTCCTGACAGGTGTATCGATCAGTGTACATGATGTGCCAGGCCTGAGGGTAGGACTGTGGGGGTATGGTCAGATTGTGCTCCACGGTGCTCAGTGAAACTGATGAGGAGATTTTGGTGCCAAATGTTAGTATCTCTATGGTGGTCAATAGAGGATAAGGGTAATTTAGAAATATAATCCATTTTGACTAAAGAAAACTCGAGTTGATCCCGATATCGTAAATGGCTAATGTAAATGAGCATGGTTTCTGAAAATGGCTGTTAATGATGGAATATCTGCATACATGTACATTGTCAGCAACAATTAGTCTTGAGTTCCAATGGAATGTTGTATTTTTTTAAACCAAGTCTGTGACTCTGAAAGCTTCATTATTTAATAGAAAGCCCTTTTCAATTATTTTATTACAGCTGCACTGAGTAAAAAAGCAATACATCTGGACACATTCACACTAGTACAGTATATAGTGCATCTATGTGGGTTGAAAAATCTTCAAACTTAGTCAATAATTATTTCGATTCCGTTTCATGGAAGCAATCCTTTAATCGGTAGTGTATGTTTCAAAATGAGCTCAGCTCATATATGACTGGATCTTTGCTGCATTTTGCCACCCTCACCGGACAGCTGGGCCGCCGAAACTCTGTCCAGGCAGCTGAGGTTGTCGAAGCCCTCCATCTCCTGAAACAGCAGCAGCCTGGCCTCCTTCTGCACGGCCACGGGGACGTTTTCCAGCCGGTACACCATCAGGCCGTTTGCTCCTGGACAACAGAGACACACCCTCGCTCTGACAAGTCTGGCACGGTCCCTTCTTTCAACTCGAACAAGGCGCATATTTATCGGCACAGATTAATTCTTATTTCTAATCCAGATTATTCCCACACCAATCCTGTCAATGAACAAACAGAAATCTTTTCGGCAACCGCTTACTGTAATATTTGTGGCATTGGCGCCATTGGGCTGCACGCACGATTAATAAATGTAATTTCTGTGTCACCTACCGTGATAGAAGAATTTCGTGATGTATTGACCAGTGTGCTCTCTCGCCGCATCGCTCTTAAAAACTCCGGACACAGTTTTCCCGGTCGCCAGACATAAACACTGCAGCAGCGACGTCAGCGCGATCACTAAATGAAACATGGTCTTAATCGTCGCTGTCTAAAAATTAGAAATTATTCCTATTAAATACGGCAATGAATGGCATTGTGCGCTGTGGACACTTCCCCCCCCACACTGCGCCTACGATGTGAGTGATTGTTCCACTGGCCAATCACACGAAAGGATTTTCCTCGACGAGCAGGCAAGTGACGAATAGGAGCGAGCTAGAGGCGGGGCAACAGAACCTGGCAACGCAGGCAACTGACATGATACGTGTCAGCGCTGCCGTAAAGCGGAAGTAAACTGTCGAAAAACGATACAAGCTGTGTCTCTTAAGCAGCCTGTTTATCTCTGTCGCCGATGAATAATCGACCTGTTTTAGTAGATGTCCGTCAAACTGAAGCGATATTTATATGTCCTTCTTTTTACACCGCTATTTAATTCGGAAATTTGAACGGAAGACTAACCAATTCAGCAGCGCGTACACGGAACCGCAGTCTGATCGCCGTCGTCAAGTTTAAAAGTTTCGATGTTTGTTGAGACATCGCTGGTTCGCTGACAGGCATTTATTCGTTTCATGCCCGCTTAGACGTCTCCTGTCACACTGCCGCCATGTGGCGACGCGGGCATGAGAGTGGCGCTTGTTTCACGGCTTAGTCGTGGACGGGGAGTCCGGGTTCTGTGCAGTCAGGATAACATACTCACACAAAAAATCCAATCCGACGAACATGGACTCCAAAACCGTTTTAGTCACCGGAGGTGCGGGCTTTATGTGAGTACACGTTAAAACACGTCGAACAAGTTACCGTGCACACGCCTGCTTTCTAAATCTACGGAAATGGTGTTCTTCCAGTGGATCCCATTTCATCGTCTCCCTGGCCAAGAGGTATCCTGGCTGGAAAGTCATCAATTTGGACAATGTAAGGATTTTTCTTCAGTGTCAGAAGTGTGTTGGTGCGGAGTGACCGCCAGTTTCGCCTCTTCACAGCTGGAGTACTGCTCCTGTTTGCGGCACCTGAAGGGCTTCGACGGGACGAATAACTACCAATTTATCAAGGTGAGTAATTCATTCAGTAACATGCACAAAACTACACCGGGTGTGTTGTTTGAAATGTTCTACTTTACTTTTACTGTGCAATTTAATCCAACAGGGAAACGTATGCGATCCATTATTGATTAATCGCCTCTTCGCTAAAGGAAATATTGATATTGTCTTCCATTTTGCTGCCCAGACGCATGTCGGTAGGTATTAATAAAATGTTTTGTAGCCACTATGTTTTTTGTTTTAAGTACTTGAAAAACTACTTGATAATGTCCTCCCCTGCCATTCTGCAGAGAACTCGTACCTCTTCCCCTCCAGATTCATGGAAGTGAATGCGGAGGGTACGCGTGTGCTGCTGGCAGCCGCATTGCATGCTGGGATAGAGAGGTTCATTTATGTCAGCACTGATGAGGTGTATGGAGCCAGCATTGATGAGGCAATTTAAATATCTTGGAGTAATTAGTTCCTTTTTTTTTTTTTTAAATAACTATTATTGTATGGAATGGTATAAATTTAATTTGGCTATTTCAGGCCTTCGATGAATCTTGCCCAAGAAGACCAACCAATCCTTATTCTATATCCAAGGCCAATGCTGAATGTATTGCCCTTTCTTTCTGGGAGAATCACAAGGTAATTTCAACATAACCTGTGATTAACATTTCTCTTAGAAAAAAACAGTACAGTACAGTACAGGCTAAAGGTTTGGACACCTTCTCATTCAATTTATTTTCTTTATTTTCATGAAAGCAACTGAAAGCAACTATGAATGAACACATGTGGGGTTATGTACTTAAAAAAAAAGGTGAAATAACTGTTTTTATATGCTAGTTTCTTTGCTCTGGTTACTGCTTTGCACACTCTTGGCATTCTCTCGATGAGCTTCAAGAGGTCGTCACCTGAAATGGTTCTCCAACAGTCTTGAAGGAGTTCCCAGAGGTGTTTAGCACTAGTTGGACCCTTTGCCTTCACTCTGCGGTCCAGTACATAACTCCACATGTGTTCATTCATAGTTTTGATGCCTTCCGTGAGAATCTACCAATGTAAATGGTCATGAAAATAAAGAAAACACATTGAATGAGAAGGTGTGTCCAAATTTTTGGCCTGTACACAGACTCTCTCTCTCTCTCTCTCTCTCTCTCATATATATATATATATATCACCATAATGTTAATGAATAACGTTTCAATGAAACATAACTGAAGTGACAATCACTTCATTTCCACATGCTTTAAACCTATGGTTTTAGATATAGAGTATTTAGTGAAACTTTACAGTATCACATTTTGCCTGGTTTTATAGTTGCCCGTCATCATAACAAGGAGCAATAACATCTATGGACCATGGCAGCACTATGAAAAGGTAAACTCCTATGGCCTGCTATTTGTATGATTTTTACCATTTCTAGGAAGGGTTTACATTAAAATTTACAGGGGTTACAGTAACATGTATATATCAACAGGTAATACCCAGGTTCATATCTCTCCTTGATGAGAACAAACAATGGTGAGTCTGGGCCATGGTGTGCTGCACAAACTGAGGCGTTTTCAATGGGAAATGATGACTATTGTGAATGATCATTTGTCATGCAGCACCATTCAAGGCTCAGGTCTCCAATCCCGCCACTTCCTGTTCATAGAGGACGTGGTGCAGGCCTTTTTCACGGTGATGGACTGCGGCTCTGTTGGAGAGATTTACAACATTGGCACCGACTTTGAGATTCCAATCACTCAGCTGGCAAAAGAACTTGTCTCTATGGTTGGTCCATGCGTTTCTTTCAAATATATTTACTGAAAATGACCCACTTACTGAATCTCCGTTTAACTGATAATTCAGTTATAATTGTAATTTTAATGTATGCATGGTACATAGATACCATCAATTCAATTGGACTTGAATTTATAATTTGAAATCATTTTGTTTGCATGAATTAACACTTCTATTGTCCTAATCCACAGATGAAAAATGGCACCGATGCAGAGCTGGATGATTGGCTATTGTTTGTGAATGACCGGTAAGAGATATATTAGGTGTAAGACAATCTTAGGTAGTTTCACAATAAAAATAATAATTTATCACTTGTGATTTATTTGTATGTTATTCCTGTAGTCCCAACAATGACCTGAGGTACCCGATTAATTCAGACAAACTCCACAGACTTGGGTGGAAGCCAAGGGTGTCCTGGAAAGAAGGGATCTGGAAGACAAGTGAGAATGATTTAAATGTTTGTGTGCATTGTGTGGGGACAGTGCTTTAAAAGAAAGAAAGTGAAGTGATTATCACTGTGAGACACAGCACACAACAAAATGTGTCCTCTGATTTTAACCCATCACCCTTGGTGAGAAGTGGGCAGCCATGAAAGGCGCCTGGGGAGTAGTGTGTGGGGACGGTGCTTTGCTCAAGGGGTCCTCAGTGGAACCTTGGTATATTTGGATTTGATCCGGCAACCTTCCTAATTATGAGGTTGCTTCCTTAACCACTAGCCCAACATGATGTAGGATTGTATTCAAATATATGAAGAGGTTTGGTGTTCCGCTGTCGAGTAATTCCTGTCTTCTCTGTTGTGTTCATCAAAAGATTTGTATGACTGAAAGCCACATGCTGACTAGCCATTTTTCCCATTTTTTTTAAGCCAAGGGGTATAAAATTCTACCCTTAACTTTACATGTACCCAGGGCTCTTTTGGGGTGGTAGCAGCCTAGTGGGAAAGACACTCAGGTTCTCTTAAAAAAAAAAAAAAAAAAAAAGTTTAAACCCCACTTACTACCATTGTGTCCCTGAGCAAGACACTTAACCGTCAGTGTCTCCAGGGGGACTGTCCCTGTAACTACTGATTGTAAGTCGCTCTGGATAAGAGTGTCTGGTAAATGTAAATGTTTTGTCCCTAATGGTGTTCAGGAATAAAATAAAATAGAATAATGGCAGAGAAATTCCAACATTAGAAAGCCCTGATAGCTGATGTGTTTATATGCTTCTTTTTTTGCAGTTAGGTGGTATGAAGAAAATCCTCATGTTTGGCCCACATCAACATTGAGAGATTCACTACAGGTTTCATTAACCACAAACTCCAATGACAACTTGGAAACTGAAGACTCTCTAGTAGAGCATTAGTAGTGTATAGTTAATTTGAATAAAAATCTGAAATTGTTTATTTATACTCCTTTTGAAAATGAACTGTTGAAACCATGAACTGTTTTGTCAGAATGGATGATGAAGAGGTCTAATTTTACTCAGTATTTATGAATGATGTAATGTGTTAAAAAATTCTAAATATTTTTCTTATAATTTATAGGTGCTTTTTGGGACCAATGTTTTTTTATGTAATTTTATGGCCATATTTGTACTTTTGCTAATAAAGTATTATCTTAACCAAGACATTTCAAGTAATTGTTGATTATTTGGGGACTATGTACATACCTGTTCTCTAGACTATTCAGGAGTGGGTTTGGACCATATTTAGGTCAATGGTTCCAGGCAAGTTAAAAGAGAATTTGGTTTTGGAAAAGGTTGGAAAAGGTTTTCAGTTAAAGTGAAAATTACACACTGAGTCTCTGGGAATGTTTTGCTGCATGTTTTATTCACTTTGGTTTAACAATTGTGTTCAGACTTCAAGACCCTCTGTCAACAAAACTGTAATTAACTTTCATTTTACTGTAAATATTCCAATGATTCTTAATCTATTTACATAAAATTTTCTTATAACGCTATATAAATATATGATTTCCAAATGCATCTTATTATGCATTTTCCAGACGGTGAATATTGTGTGTTTAATAGCTTTACATAAGTAGCCCAGACTGAACTATAAATAACACTATAGCTGCAATACTTTTTAATTTCCTAAAATGAAATTCTAATAAAGTTTTAAACATTTCAGATACACGCAAATGGGCGTAAATGGACGTATAAAGTATACTTTAATTCTGTAGCCTGGTAAACATTAGGTGGAATAAAAGTACATGTACAAACGTCACCTTTCGTTTAGCCTGCATGAGAAAGAGCGTTGACGTCAGCCGTCGAAGCTCTGGTTCGTCCGTGGGGGCGGAGACGCGCAAGAGGCGGCTGCTGATTGGCCGCCCTGCTAATAAACGGGTTTTAATGGGGCGAGATTAAGAAACTGCTGCCCATAATGGTCAGAAGAAGCGCTCCCGGACGCCATCCCGGATCAAACCCGTCCCACCATCCGGGGAATAAGCTCACGGCGCCGCCGCCATTTTGGCTCTGCGCCGAGGAGCTTCCTAACCTTGGTAGGGCGGAGCCTGGCTCTTCTGGAAGCAGGGGTAGCATCGAAGCCGCTTGTGGGAGGAGGGGGCCAGCGAGGCTGGAAGCTGAAGCAACGGAGAAGCGGAGAGGGAAGCCAGCAGACAGCGGGGGCAAAAACCGCCTCGTTACCGCCATCTGCACCGCGGAACCCGCCCGAGCCTGCGTGCGGCTGCAGGGGACCGGCGATGCGCTGTTTTCGGGGAGGATTATTTTCCGCCGGGCCCTGCGCCGCTTATTTTCGTCCGCGGGAATAATCGAGCCCGCCTCACTGGGGTGTGCGCGGCGCGGCGCGGCGCGGCGCACGGTTCCGACCCGCCTAGCCGCGGCTTTAGCCAGCTAGCCCGCTGCTACCACCCTGCTAGTGTGCGAGGCGGCGCGGGCTTCCCGGGCGGATGCGGCGAATTAGCTCCACATTGTCTCCGGGAGCCGTGAAATATTGAAATACCAAGCCCGCTAGCGACGCGGCGACCGCCGGAGGATTTTCTGGAGAAGGTGGGGCGGGGGACTGTCAGAGCCAGCCAGCCAGCCAGCCAGCCGGCCGGGGTTTCGGCTTTTCGCCGGGAATTACCGTCGCGGGAGGCACTGACCGGAGGACCGAAGAGGCTGAAATCTCGGCGCTGCAGCGCCAGCCGCACAGTTTGGGCGTGTTTCGTGGGGGCAGAATCCCTCTTCCCGCTGGACCATGGCCGACGACGACGTGCTTTTCGAAGATGTGTACGAGCTGTGCGAAGTGATCGGGAAGTAAGTGGCCGAAATTCAGTCCCCGCCCCGCCGGGTGCAGGCATCGTTATGATTATTGTGATTATTGTTATTTTTAATAGCACGGTTGCATTGGGCAGCTACATGGATGCTGACTCTCCTCCTCCTCCTCCTCCTCTTCCTCCTCCACTCCCTCCTCCACCGTCTCGGTAACCCGAGCCCTGGCTTCTCTCTCTCTCTCTCTCTCTCTCTCTCTCTTTTTTTTGTCTTGTCCCCCTCCTCTACACAAAATGACAGTCACTAGCGACAGTGGCAGCTCGTCCTCGGCATGTGAGAGCCGGGAATCTCGCCTTCTGTGTGTTGCTCGCATTTTAATTTTTTTTTACGTCGGTGCTCCACGCTTTGAAACAGGGCTGCTCCAGTTTCCCTCGTTTTCAGGGCTTCCTGATGATTTCTCCGACATTGTTCGGTCGGGGAGGGACCGGGTGCGTCCTCGTCTTGGCAGTAAAGCAGTCTGACTTCATGATTGATTGATTGATTGATTTTGGCAGGTCTCACGGTGGTCAGTATCTTGGTTGACCGGTACTGCACAATTCTTCAGATGACTCTTCCCCTCACTTTACGCCTTCTCCCTCGTGTCGTCACGTCCACCCTGCAACGAATGGAGGAGTCTGGCTGTAGATGAAGATGTCACGAGACGTCACCGTTTAGCGATGGCCCCCGCTGGGTGATGCTCTTAGTGCGACCTGCTGTTTGTCATGTCTCCCCCGTTATAGTCCAAGACTCCCCCGTTATAGTCTTGAGGCCAATACAGACCCCCACACACATGCCCTATCCCGCGAGGCACCATTCTTTGTGTGTGTGTGTGTGTGTGTGTGTGGGTGTTCCCGTCCCTTTCTCTCCATGCCCTGTCTTTTTATTTTATGTATTTTTTTTTTTATCGCTCTCTTGCCGGGTCTCACGTTCCAGCGTCGCTGTCTGCTCTCATGTGAAATTGTCACGTTTCCCGCCTGCCGCTCTGTTCAACGTTAGTGGGATGTTTCACAGATTTTGGATGGTTTGTCGTAAATTTACAAAACCGTTATAACTTTGGCTCCTCGGTCGAAACGAAGCTTCCGACTTCTGTCTTCCGGGAACAGAAATTCAGGACAATCACACATCAACGCTGGATATTTCAGCGTGAAAATGCATGTATATATTCATACGTATACACACTACGAACCTGATTCGCATTCAGGTTTTGTGTGTTGGGTTCTTGAGACATTGGGGAAACGTTGTGACCGTTCCAGAGTGCAGTTCTACCGCATCGTTCCGGTTTGTCTAAACCTCGTCCTGCCGGTATGGTGTAGGAACGTAGTGCACCGCGCCACTTCTCATTGCTCGTAATACGCCTCGATCACCGTTATGGACCCACCACCAGGACCGCGTCCGATCGCTTCTGAGCACCTGCCGAAGGCCCCCGACGCGGCGGGAAAATATGGCCGGTTTCGTATCCTCCCTGGATATAAACACACGCGCCGCGCCTCGGCGAACAAAGTGGCTACTCACTATCGCACGCCGGTGTGGGATTCCGGCTCGGGCGCCGCTTCTGTCACGTTTCACCTTCGCGGCTCCTGCACTGGGTTAGTGGGCTTTGCCCTGTTTGTCCCAGATAAAGCCCCGCCTCCCGTCCCCACGACTTATTTGGACTTAGTGTCATGCTGTCCACTTAACACTGCGTCCAAGCGTAGGTTTTTTTTCTTTTTTTTTTTTTTTTTTTGTCTTTGCTTGTGATTTGCCGGGTCGTCCACCGTCGAGCGCGCTGCTGCTGACCCTCCTTCTGCAGATTGTCCGGTCAATACAGGGCAGGGATGCTGAATGGGATCAATTACGGTGAAACCATTGACCAGCGTGTAGCGACACAAACCCGCCGGTGGCCTGAAACCGAATCCTGTACGTGCGCCGCGCTCTCCTTTTATTTTTTTTTATTTTTGGAGAGGAAGGGAGTGATCAGTTTTTACAAAATGTGGTTTGTACAGTTTTGCAGCACCGGACGAGCCATTCAGTTTCGTATCTTGTTACAGTCCGAGTAAATCTGCCTCGTAAAAGTCCCCGTCTGATCTCCTACAGTCCAGGCCGCGGTAACGAGGGTTTGCCGATGGCCCTGGGCTAGTGGGGGCTTAGTTACGCCTCGGATGCTGTGCAAACCTTTGAGCATCTCTTTATCCTAAAATAACGAAAATTGGGGGGAACAAAAGCTCATTCCTGCGTCAGATGCCTGAAGGCTCATGGCTGTGCACACGGGCCGCTGCTCTGAGCAATAACGCTGCTCCTGTCCCTGTTTCAACTTCATCTCGCTAGGTTCTTTTTTATATATATATTTATCCTGAGAGACTGGAGATATGTCATCCCCATAACTAGTCAGAAATATGAACAGGTGTGAGGTGTGTGTGTGTGTGTGTGTAGTAGTTTACTATAAAGTTATGACAAAAGCAGTTTGAAAACTTGCCAAAACTAGTCTCACTTGTTAAATCCAACTCCCACAGTAAAATTCTCTGAACAATCAGACAAAACTATAGCTCCAGACATTTCAGTGTATAATGGGTGTCGAAACTGTGCAACACTTCAATAAAATAATGTTTATGCAATGCAAATATATGCAACCAATATAAAATGCTCAAGATGGTGTGATACACGGGACAACAACGTCACCGGTCTAAAAGTTACACGAGTGAAGTTTAACATATGATAGCCAGTACTAAGAGTTCAAATGTGGTGCCTTGTATGATTTTTTTTTTTTTATTAAGCCTGATACTATTCAATATAACATATATGAACTGAACCTTCAATGTCTGGGTTGTGATCACTATTTGCTTTGAATTTCATTGAAACTGTTACAGTGAATAATTTTTTCTGTGAAAATGTTACATTGTAAGAGGTAACAGTGTTTCAAATGTCTGCAAAACTTTGATGGTCCACATTATATGATGATGGTCCATATTATCTCACTACCCATCTTAAATACTAGGACAAGTAAAAGTGCAAATATTCTAGACATTTTCTCTGCATTAAGGTTTCATTTTCCAGAGAATCACCAACACAGCGAAGTTTATAGTGCATGAAAATGATTGGTTTGTATGTGGGACAGAGGTGTATGAATAAACTGCAAAAGTTTCTCACTGGGTATCTATTCGGAATCTCAGCCTGAACCTGCTCCCTATCAGAATACGGTAGTGAATTTGTTTCTGTGTAAGCATATTGATCAGTATTCACATTTAATGAGTTGGATCGAGCTATTAAAACTTGTTAGATAGTCAGCACATGTAACAGTACAGTAGAGGTAAAAATGGAAATAATGAGAATGAAATGCTAATGAATGTCATTTTAACTAAACGCAGTATTAGGAGTGTGGTAGGGCAGGACAAATGTGATTTTATACCTTCCCCGCGTTTTAGGTTTTTTTTTAATTATTAGTTACCTACCTCTGTATATGATGGCCGGTGTTGATATTGTGGCATACCTCCACAAATGAATCAATGTGTTCGAAATCCTACTCTCTCGCTCAGCACTGTATGGCAGAAACTGTATAATTCTGTATAATTCATTCTGTATAAGTCTGTAGAAGCCTCTATATAACTTTACAGTGCTGCAGACGTCTAACAAACAGGAATGCTTAAAATCATAAAATACCTGGTTTAATAATGTTGTTTTTTTTTGTCATAAATCCATAAATGTTTCTAGATGAAATTCATATAATGCATTGCATCTGTTGTCCTTATAGTATTTTACACCTTATGGAGTTCTTCAAAGACAAGCAGCACCGACCCTACCGGCAAATAAAGGCACTCAGTATTGTGTTCCCCTCGACTTCACCCCAGACATACTGGATGTGTTTGGAATACCAAGTCCATTTTATCTTGTGGAACAGTGGCGGGCACAAAAGAACAGACAACAGTTTATTTTTTTGGCTCTGGCCACACCAGAGCTTCCCGTATTCTTACAATGAAAATGGGCGACCTTGGGGGTGTTTGCGCTAAATTACAACTGTGGGATCCTCTTTACTGAAAATTTGGTCTGATTTTATGACGGACGCCATTGAAACTCTTGCCCAGGTTTCAAGTAGTCTTGAGAGAATACCGGGATGTGACTTGAGATCAATGTTTCCCAACCCTGGTCCTTCACAGCACAGGATTCCGGGATTCCAGGGCCACTTCCTTAACTGCAAGGCCACCACTGCCCCAGGAAGTTTTTGTTCCAAACACATGCATATCTTCACAACTTTTACAGCATTTATCAGATGCCCTTATCCAGAGCGACTTACAATCAGTAGTTACAGGGACAGTCCCCCCCGGAGACACTTAGGGTTCAGTGTCTTGCTCAGGTAGTATGTGGGGTTTGAACCTGGGTCTTCTGGTTCATAGGTGAGTGTGTTACCCACCAGGCTACTACCACCCTTCTATTATTAGGCCGCTAAGTAAGACCTGAGCCTAATTAAGGTAGGACTGGAGTGAAGGTTGTTTGACAGACGTTCCTCCGGGGCCAGGGTTGGGAAATGCTGGGTTAGATTACCTGATTATAATATCCCAGAGACCCTCCTTTTCCCTCTTTGGTCCATGGGATCCCGGGATCTTCCTGCGGTTCATTTCATAGAGAGTGGAAGTAATCTGTGTGTTGGGATGCTCACCAGGTTGAGGCAAGGGCAGGGCGTTATGGCCTCTAAAGTAATATTGTGATCCACTGTAAATATCTCAATGTCTTGGGTTAAGTTTCATTATGAATCCGGGATTTATACTAACTTTAGTATATGTTTTTTTTTCATGCAGTCATGAGCTGTTTCCATTTTGCCCTTGCACGACTAGCACGTGAAAAAGTGTGTAGGATGTCCATGTTGTGATGAATGATTAAGCAGCTCAAAAACCCTGACAACTGTAAAACCCAGAGGAAGCGATTTCCAGGTCTACGTGCAAACGTCCTGGCAAAGCTCGACAGCGAAGTACGTCCTGCCAGTTAAACAATAACATTCCGATTTATACTCTGTGTGCACAATATAGTCATTGGATACATCGCACGTGGAACAAGATAAATTGAGTATATTCAATATATCGCCCACCCCTACACTGAAGTTGCTGCTATTTTGGGAATACAGCTTCTTGCCCTATTTCCCTTTACCATCACAACTTTATGCCGTATTATCGTGAACGATATGAAATGCTGCAGGTTACCCACAAAGTACAGATGCTCACTGTACAGTCCATTGCGAGGAAGACGAATCCCCTTTTTTCCCAACTTTGGCATCTTCAGGAACATCAAGGCAGCAAGCTGGCATGTAAGAGGAAATGCTGGTTCATTCTTTCAGCTTCGTCCAAGTCTTCATGGGCATGACATGGACAGTAGTTCTAGTCATTACTCTCGAACCAGCTTTTCCCTTGCAAGGATCGAGCCTTTAATGTACTTTGATGCAACCAGAGAATCATAACTGAGATATGAAGCACCCTCCAGCTGCACTCTGGGCTGGAGCACGGAGCCCCTTCAAAATGAAATATCAGAAATATGCAGTTTTCAGCTTAATCTTCCCCTGTACATTAATGCGCAGAAACAATTGCCTTATGTATGGAAAGAAGGTAATTCTCATGCAGATCTATAAATTGGACTTTGATGAGAATCTGAGCCAAATAAGGGGCTGATGCATTTATGTTTAATATTATTATTTATGGTAAATATGTGTGTTTAAAAGAAGGCCTGCCACATCTAGACATTGGTGTCCCTGTGTAGGTATGCATGTGAGTTTTTTTTTTTTTTTTTTTTTTTTTAAATCAGAGGGACCCCATTGCAGGATTGTGGTCCTCATTAATGCCCCAGAGGAAGAAAAAGAGAGAGGGGAGGAGAGGAAGAGAAAGAACGAGTTTGTTGTCTCTCCTCTCCCACTGACAGGGCTGATTGTTCGGGCAGATCCGCTTGTGCATGGAGCAGTTTAGCCGGTTGTTAATTGGACTGCAGGGTCAGGTTCAATTTCTCTGATGGCCCTTGCCGGATGTTGAGCCTCTCACACAGAATGCAGGAAAACTGGGGGGACGGCAAAATTCCCGGAACGATAGCCTTCTGTGGGAGGGAAAAAGAACTGACCCGGTGGAATATTTCTCCTCACGTTCTGGTGCAGGTCCTTGGTTACTCTCTGTGTCAATATTTGGCCCCTCGATTTGGGTGCCGTGCCGGGGGGAGTCGTAGCAGCCTGGCTGCTGTAAACACATTAATGGCCATTACAGTGCCCTGGCTTTATGGAGGCTAATGGGCCCTCGCAGCAGTCATAACCCAGAGGTAAGCTTATCAAAGATTTAGCAGGTGAAAGCTGATACGAAAAAAAAAAAAAAAAATCTTGCCTCTTTTATCCTGCGTCCATTCATATTTCATAAGAATGCCGCATACGGCGTTTTTTTTTTTTTTTTTTTTTTTTTTGCTTCCCTTTTTCCCCCATTTAGCGGTGTGTTCTCAGTTACTGGGTTTCTATTGTGGGGCTTCTGGGCTATGAAAAGGGCTGTTAGCCACGGTGTTTATGGTATTTATTTATTCAGCTAGCTGTGGGGCTTTTGTCTGTTTTCATGAACTCCATCGTTTATGTCAGGGTTCCAGGGAATTTGGAGACTGTTTCAGCCATCTGTGGACGTTTTACTGCCGCCCTTTTTTTTTAAAAAAAGCATTCATATCAGCAACTTCATGTGATGGTCTTTAAGAATTCTGGGTGTCTTGAGAGGTCATCTGTGGGCACGAATGGGCATTATAATTGTTTTTGGCGACCTGTACTAATTTTAGTTTTAGTCTAATCTTTGTGTCAAGCTGTCATTTTAGTTTTTATTAGTCTTAGTCACATCTAGGGCTGCAACTAACGATTATTTTAATAATCGATTAATCTGTGGATTATTTTTTTTTATTAATCATAGAATCGGATAATAAAAAAAAAAAGCATTCATTTCCAACCCTTTATTCAGAAACAACCAAAATCTTTAGAAAGTGCACAAACATGTTGCTCCTTGAGCTGTTATAATAGAATAAAATAAAAATTGACTACCACAAAAAACATACATGTATGCTTTACATCTGCCAAATATAGACTTTTTTTTAAAATAAAGTGCCACCTGAGCTGCCAGAACGATAAATAATTTATAAAAAACTAGACACATGAAATAGCATAAGAAATGATGTCTTGTTTTCTGATAAAACATCTCAAAATTAAGATATTGTTTAAAACAAGCAAAATGATCTGCCAATGGGGTAAGAAAACTAATCTTAATGAGATATAATCTCAAACAGAAGTTTTAAGCATCACTTAATTTTCTCATGCCATTTTTCTTGTCTAGTAATCTTGATTTAAGATTTTTTTTTGCAGTGTACATTATAACAGATTGAAAAATGAATGGTCCAAAAAAGGCTAGTGAATAAAAACATGTCTTTAGTCTTTTAATGCAAAGTAACTATAGCACCCCTGCTTTACTACTGTTATTAACGTGCTAACGCTAACTTGTCATGCCTGTCCAGCTGAATGACGGGTAAACATTTACATTTACAGCATTTATCAGACGCCCTTATCCAGAGCGACAATCAGTAGTTACAGGGACAGTCTCCCCCTGGAGCAACTTAGGGTTTAGTGTCTTGCTCAGGGACACAATAGGCGAGTCGTCCACGCGGAGACACAGAGAACAGTCCGAACGCTGTTTCACCCCCCCCCTCCACACCTGTAGGTGGCGCTGTAAGTCCCCGTCTAGTTCTCCTCTGCGGCGAGTTAAACACCAGCACCAGGGACATTACGTTCCTCACTTCAAAACGGAACAAAAGTAGGATTCTGTAGCGACTTATCCTGCTGCTGAACCCCCTTCTTCCTCCTCAAACACTCCAACATGTTTGCGTTTCAGATGCTGGATCATTGCCGTGGTGCTCCCGTGCCGTGCCATGTCTCTTTTGCATATTTTCTCGCAGATTTCTCTACCTCCGCTTGTTTTTTTTGTTTTTTTTTGCTCCACGCTGTCAATGAGGCGCCAAACTCTGCTAGGGTCTGTGCGCGAGAGAGACCGAGTGTGTTCACTCTGCTCCGCGCTCAAATAAATTTTTTTATTTTATTTATTTTTTTTAATAATCAAACGTCTCCGCGTCGCGCGACATAACGAATCGATTAGGAAATTCGTTGCCAACTCTTTTAGTAATCGATTTTTATTGATTCAATCGATTCGTTGTTGCAGCCCTAGTCACATCCATTGTTATTGTTACCTTATATACTCAAGAATACTCTACATCTGTTCCAGACATGGAAGACGTGCTGATTTGTTCCATGTTTTCCTCACATTTGGGAGGAAAAAAAAACACCCCGTCTCGATTAATCAACGAAAATGAAGATGTATATATTTGTTTAGTTTTTATCTTGTAAACCTCATTTTGTATCTGAATCTCTGCCGATCTCTGCTGATTTCACTAAAGAAAACGCTTAACAGCACCACCCAATGGACTAAATTTGTGCAAAAACACATTGATATTGTATCGGATACAGGGACATCAAATATCACCACGTAAAATATTGTGATGCATTGCTGTATCAATATTTTCCAACACCTCTAATTTATTTGCTTTCCAGTATGTCAGTCATGGTAAGATGCTATGCATTTGATAATATTTAAAAGTGTTTCACAACATAGAATTGTAATAGAGACTGTTAAATGTGGGATGAAAGTCATATTGCATAGTGGCCCAAATGGCACCTCTGTAACAATTCACACCCCTAATATCATAATATTAGAGTTAATAGTAATGTTGATTAGACCAAGCAGTTATGGTTAAAGCGGACATTTTACTTAAGTAGTATTTAGTGAGTCAGTTCTCCCTGAAGAACCACGTCTCGTTTATGGGATGATCTCCTTCACAGCAGAGGGACATTCCACGTCTGATCCTCGTAAAGCGAACTGATAATTTATTTCCACTTACGATCACTGCCGAAGGAACAGAGACATGTCTGCAGATATGCACATTAACCCCAACGTATCATCTAGCGCGACACCCACAAGCGCTCGTGTTCTGCTCCAACAGCTACATCTCGGTGTTTCAGCAAGTGCTGGAGGTGAGGGGTCAACCGGCTCCGTTCATTATTACATTTCCCACCTTTCCAGTTTTCGCAACTGTCTGTGCCGTCAAACTGAAGCTTTCATCACCAGTGAGCTCACTGGGTCACGTTAACTAGAGAAGCAGCTGATATGATCTCAGATAAGGTGGAGTGTGGCTGAAGCTAGAGGTGAACCAAGGCGTTCCATGTTTTTTTTTTTTTTCTTCCATTTGTGATTTAAATGATGAAATATCTCCTCACCCTTCTCTTGTGTAATTATATCCAATTATTTTAAATGGGAACACTTGTCAACAACCAGATGTGTCCAACATGTGCCACTGAACCTTCCTGCTCTAAAGAGAGAACAATTGTAATTGCCCATAAATATTCCGAGCTTGTCCTTTTGCAGCCGCTGCTGAAGTTAGCCAACATTTTTCCTTGGATCTCTTCAGATCCCCGTTTACGTGCTTTTGACCCAAGTTGCTGCACGCTGTAGTAGATGTCCCGCATGCACCTGGTAGTAACTGGGCTTCCAAAATGTGTATTGGGTTTTACCGCCATGTGAAATACATTCTTGGCTCATCCTGTAACAAATGCAGTGATTTGATAAAAAAATGTAATAGTATTCCCAATTAACATGTTTCACTTTCATTCCATCGTTCACTTTTTCTTTCCTTCACTTTCTTTTTTTCATTTGTTTCATTTTTGCTTTCTCTTTTACTTTATTGTTTTGCACATGGGGCAGTGGTGGTGCAGTGGTTAAGGAAGCGGCCCCGTGATCAGAAGGTTGCCGGTTCGAATCCTGATCCGCCAAGGTTCCACTGAGGTGCCACTGAGCAAAGCACCGTCCCCACACACTGCTCCCCGGACGCCTGTCATGGCTGCCCACTGCTCACACAGGATGATGGGTTAAATGCAGAGGACAAATTTCACTGTGTGCACCGTGTGCTGTGCTGCAGTGTATCACAATTGACAATCAATCACTTCACTTTACTTTTGTTTACACTTTCACAATTTCTCTATATTTGCTATGTCTTTTTTCTGTTCCTTTCAATCCTTTTTTTGTGTTGCACAGCTCCCTTATGGGACATGACCTCATAGCTCTGCCGCTGGCTCTCAGGTCTCCAGTGTCATGATGTTAGAGAGGCACAGCGTAAACCCAAGCAGTAAATGTATTGCCCGTCTACCCTGAAAAGCTTGCATCACCTGTACTGTCCCCGAACTGTCCCACTGGGACCCCCGTCCCCTGGTCAGGGGTTGCTGAAGGACCCTGGCTAATGGCTCTTTTATTTGACACAGACAGTGAGACCACATCACAGACCCCGGTTCCGCCTGGCAGCGTCAGCAGGGCGCGGCGGGGAGGGGAGGGGCTTGTTTTATTAGCGGTGGTCTCTTTTCAGCCCGACACCTCTGGTAAAGGGCGTGTTAATGGGTTTACGGAGGGAGAGCGAGCACTAGAGGGAGGGGGGGAGGCTGGTGGCTCTGTTGGGAGTCATGTATTAAAGGCGCGGCAGGGTGACATCATATACGGTGTGGCGTCTTCCTGTGTATTCTGATCATTGCAGTCACAGAACTGCTGTGGAGACAAAAATATGATTCATAGATCACAGATCTTGCTATTTTCCACCTTGGTGTTTACGTCTCTGACTGGCTGGATATGGAATATGATTACTGCATTCAGAGAGAATGCAAATGCCAGTCACCTTTCTGCTCCTTTCATGGTTGAAAGACAAATAATAGCGTATGAGTGAGGATAATAACGAAACGTCCAGGATCTTGGAAACAAGGTTTCTCTGTACGTCCAGAAGGCCAATATAGATGACCGCAGTTATTCTCGAACTCTGAAAATATTTCGCTCCCCACTGTAACCAACATTAAAAAAGCTTGCCGTCTCCCTAGTTGAACATCTCTGAATATCACAGTTGGAGAAGTGATCTATTGAAGCAAAAATATAAGTAAATTACTTTGAATCTCTGTTTCAATCTCTACTGTACGAGCCACTAAAATGTAATCGTCAGGATACACCGGTCACGATATGATATCACAATATATTCTGATACTGTGCATATACTGTGATTATTCTTCAGTTCACTAAAATGTAAAAACAGAGTTGAAATACAAGATGCTGCATCACTTTGCCAGAAATGCGAAGCATTGTACAGCGCCATCTACAGGACTGGAGGTTGTAGTTGCACGCTACTTCTTAGCTCTGCTGACCTCACTAAAACGCTCGACAGTGAACTACATTTGTATACAAAAATATGGATATTTGATGTCCCTGTATCGAGACAATATCACCATGTAAAATATTGCGATATATTTCTGTAACACCCCTGAATGTTATAATCCATTTGTTTCTTCACAGAACAGTACAGTTGGGGAGCAGTGTGTGGGGACGGTACTTTGCTCAGTGCAACCTCAGTGGCACCATGGCGGCTCGGGATGCAAACCCACAACCTTCTGATTACCGGTCCGCTTCAGAGACCCCTGGTGGCAGTTCGTGCGGGGGTCAAACATTATTGTTATTTGGGATATTGTTATAAGTGGATAATTATGGAATAGGTGTAGCTTATAAACTTTTGTGGGGGGAAAAGCCACAAAGGCCACAAAGCCACAAAATTTTATTTTATGTAATGACCACGTATATTATACAAAATTATCCAGCTGTAATAGCATGCCCCACCCCTCCCTCCATAGTTATACACCGATGGGATGTCCAGTGTGACATAACTGGACGTTCACTGAAAGCTTGTGTAACATAAAGGAGGACAGGCTTTCCCCCCCGCTCCTCCCAGAGAGTTCTCGCTCAGTCCGCGGCGTAACCCCCGCACTGACGGCATTACGTCCCGCTGTCGACACCGGTGTTCCTGACAGTGGCGAGGATTACACACTGAGGCTGACATCTGCAGCCGTGCATGTGGGCGTGTGATTGTGTGTGCGCGTGCCTGCTTCTCGCGGTTTCTGAGTGTGTTCAGGGCGTGTAAAAGGGCCTAAATGTGTAGTGTTTGGCAACCTCATAAAACTGGGGACATTTTACTCATAAAAAGCTTAATAAACATTGAATTAGAATTTCTTGGTAAATATTTATAATACATATGGTGCATAGCTGGAGGTAGAGAAGTGTGTGTGTGTGTGTGTGTGTGTGTGTGTGTGTGTGTGAGAGAAGCATCAATCACTGGTCTGTAACCTCAGCTTGATCAGCACACTCATTCAGATTACCCTGTTAATGATTTACACGCAGTCTCTGTTCTCCGACGTGCCCCCGTTTGCCACGTTCATCTCTGACTCGCTGTTCCATTCAGCTCCTTCATGCAGCAGCTTTCACGCCGGTGGCTCGGCACACAGGAAGCAGTTGCCTTTAAAAAGCCCCAGGGCCTGACTGCGGTGGGAGCCACACAGGACGATGTCTGGAGCAGGGCGGGAGCTTTCTGTTGCACAGGATATAGATGGTTCAGTCATCCCGAACCATTTCAGAATGGTTCATTTCAGCTATTGTGTTTAAAGCGTATTTTAAATTAGTTGGTTACTTTTCTATTTAATGCAAATTTGATACACTTAGAGACTGGCAACATGTCACAATAATATAATTTGCTACTATAATAAGGACATTGTGTTGTCTTAACGTAACCGCATGCGAAAACCACCGTCAAGCACAATTTCAGCTTGTACACCGCACTGCATCAGAAACTCTTCGTACTCTTGTACAAAGAATCGATTGATTTTAATTTATTTACAAGTATTCAAGAACATCAACTAAGTAGGGCATGGCCATATTATTAAAAATAATATTGTAATATTTCTAAAGGTCTCCTATTGTGAATTTTTCTTTTCTTTTTTTTTTTTCAGGTCCTAGAGTCCCCTAATACTGTATCTGAAGTCTCTTTTTCCAAAACTCAGCCTTGGTGCAGAATTACAGCCACATTGATCCAGTCCCACAATGAGATTTCCCAGGACACACCGTGTCTGTAGCTTTAAATGCTAATGAGGAGGAAAGAGGCGGGATGAGGATTCGCTGAAATGACGTCAACAGAATTCACAGACCACAATGTTTAGCACAGACAGGAAGTAGTGTCTGCATTGTTTTTTTTGTTTTTTTTTTAATAAATTAATATCCCACTGGTTCTTCAGAGTCTCATGTGATGGAACTAAGAAAATACATTTGTGCTCATTTTTACATCCATTCAGCGACTAACTGCAAAGTTTCGCATGTTTTCAAATCATGACGGTCAGTGGAGACACTTTTTATGACACAATAAGGGGACAAATTCCAGATCCGACCGCCTGAACTGCAGCTCTCTGAACGGTGCAGCAGAATGACATCATGATACAATATATATCTCTCTTTTTCTCTCGAATCTTTCTTAAAATCACTGTATAAATGCTAAATCTTCTGGTTCCCTGATTGTGTGCATCTGTGATTTTTAGTAGTGATTTTTAGCTGTGTCCCGTCCTAGGTCCGTCAGTTTTTCTTAAGAATCAAGTCATCTGACTCCATCTCCAATTAATGTCTGTGAAATCGTGTAGTCTTTCCCTTTTCTCTGCGGATTCACTTTTCTCCACTGTTATTCCAGTACAAACTCCACTAGAGTTTTCTGGATGGCCAGGAGAGGAGCTGTCTGTTTTCACGCGACAGATAAGTGAACCTTGAAAGCAAAGTACAATTTATCTGTTTAACAGTAACATTCGGATTCACTCTCTCTAGTCACAATGTAGTAATTTACTATCTTGCACATGAAACAGGCCGCGACACATGAAGTATATTTGATCCACCCCTAAAGCGAAGGTTGTAAATATGCTAAACAGAGAATACATTTAGAAAATAATAATAGGATTATATTTGTCAACTATGTCAATATTTGTGTACTTAAAACATGTTTTTTTCCAGTTTGTTGTGCGTACTTTGTATACTGAGCAACAGTGTGTAGTTTAAAGTTGATTTGTGGATTTTTTATTTTTTTTTTTCTTGTTTTCACAGCAATATTCAAAAAGTTGCTCTATTTTTTATCAAACTAGCAGAGCGCTGAAGAATTTGCTATACCTACAGTAATAGCTATTGTAGCTATAGCGAATAATACTGAAAGGCCAGGTTAGCAAAGATCGGTTATAACTTACCTCTTGGAGACAGAATTTCTTTTCTTGTCTCTTTCATGTTATGAATTAGCCATAACATTTCTTTCTTTATACTTTTCCTATTGAAATGTGCTTCGTTCGAAATAAAACACAATGTGTCGGATGGATCTTGTGCTAATTGGGAGCACTAGAAGACAAATGGCGTATTATTTCACGATCCAGTCACTTTAAAGCTTGGTGCGTGGATTTATGCAGTGAAATCCCAAGGAGCAGTAATCACACAGCTCCTGAGCTCACACAGTAACCTGACCGTGAGCGGAGAATTTCCTCTCCCCACTGTTCTACCAGGGTTCCACCAAGACTGACTGGCCAATCAGGACCTGTAGCTGTTTGCTTCCCGGTTTGAATGATGCGCCAGGAGTGGATTTGGATCAAAAGATCTATTCCATCACGTGCTCACTTGATGGCTGATTCCACCCCCCCTTCCCACAGTCCAACATTTCCTTTCTCTCCTCCACCTCCTCAGCCTCCCTCCTGCACTGTTCTTCTGCTTCATTACCTGTTCAAAGGGAAATGTGGACAGGAATGGAAACGCCAATCTCTAAAGCCAGAGCTCCGATTCATGCCTGTGGCACTGCTTTAGTTAGGCAGAAACAGAATGTGTGTGTGTGTGTGTGTGTGTGTGTGTGTGTGTGATATCATTTGTGATCCTCGTTCCTCATCTTTGTGAACCTATTTTCTCTCTTGAGAAGTCGGCCACTGTTAATCAAGCACTATGAGACCCAGATCATCATGCGTGAGGCTGCAGCACCTCGGTCACATACCACTCGCCTGTGAAGTTCTGGGCGTGGCCCGACTGCACCCTCTCCTTGTAATAATCTCTGCTGCCGGTTTATATTCGGTCCCTGCGAACTGCACGCACGGGCTTTATTTTAGCGTTTATGGCAGTTTAACAAGGCTTCCTCAAACGTGCCCTCGCGCTCTCAGGCCCGCAGCATGCTGTGGCGGTAGCACCCGTTGCTACGATAACATTACCCGGTTTGAAAATAGCTCTCTGTGGCTGGGTGTCCTGGGGATATTACGGGCCACGTGTTTGGATCGGCTCAGTAGTTTGCTGAAACTGAGATGGCTTCGTCTGACAAGCTGCCATGAGGATCTTAGCCTAACTGCAAATATTCTGGAAACTAATTGTAATAATTCTTAACCAGGTTCCAGACTAAAGTGGTTGAAACTGTGTATGTTTAAATTTTTCTCATTTAACAATCCTTAGCTAACTTTAGAATCACAATTGAGTAAATACCACCGGTCGTGGTTGGGTTGCCTTTTGTGTGTGTCAGTGGAGTGTCATAATGACCGTATTTGGGGTGGCAAATATTTTTATAGGTTTTGCTCATCATACGTTTTTTTTTTTTTTATATGACTAGAGTGTTTTGTTTATTTATTTATTTTATTTCTCTTGCTTGAGTCTAGTGTGGTGGAACCGATGCAGTATTCCCAGAAGCAAGGGGGGAAAAAACGCTGCCCATCTGTCAGGATAAACAGACTCATTCCAGCTCTCCCCTTATTTAACTGTGATCTGTAACCTCATCATACGGCTGCTGTGCGTTGTTGAGTGTAAATGTGTGATTTATGACAGATTAGCGCTAATGCTCCGTGTCTGTTTTCCCAGGGGGCCGTTCAGCGTCGTGCGCAGATGCATCAACAGGGACACTGGGCAGCAGTTTGCGGTGAAGATCGTGGATGTGGCCAGCTTCACCTCCAGTCCCGGGCTCAGCACAGAGGGTGAGAGCAGACACACGCCTGTAAACTCCATCTTTGATTCAATTTGTGTATATACACACACAGTGTAGGTGTGTGCACAGGTAGAGTGACATAATCACAGTTGGACCATGCGTATCACGTCACTGAATATCATAATAATACATACATTTTTTTTTTTTTTTTTTTTTGTATTGCAGGGGTTATTCATTTCAACGTGTAAAATCAAAACCTTGAATATTTCTTCCAAATTTTGTCTAGTTGCTTCTTGTGATTAATTGTGTCATATATATGAGTGTTTTGTGGGGTGTCTTTTTATTTTCTTTTTATTACCAGTAGTCTGTATATCGGCCGAGCCTAATTTTAGGGGTAGTGTCTTGGTCGTGAGATGGGCACTGGCATACACCGATGTGTGTTGTGCCATACTGTGCCATGCAGGGCTGCTCACACTGAGCTGGTGCCACTCTGGGCTTGGCAACAGCCTCCTACCATCTGCACTCTGTGTCCGGTAGAGAGAGAGAGATAGGGGGGCAGTAGTGTGTTTCAGAATTTGAAAAATGGCTTCGACAATATTGTTGATTATACAGTCAGTGCAATAAAACGTTATTGAATTGAAACCAAATTGAGGGAGAGTGAAAGCAGAATGGGCAAAAAGTGGGGAGAAAATGATGACTGGTAGAAGAAGAATGTAGAAGAAGCCTTGTTGCATCGGAGGTAAAAGTGAGAAATAAAGAGTGGATCACATAAAGCATTAGTGTTTATGAAAGAGCGATGGAAGAGTGTAGAAATCAAGGAAAAGGCGTGGGAGTGTGATGGAAAGTTAGAAATAAAACACAAGTGAGGGGAACATTTATGAAGGAGCAATGAGTCTGTGGGGATATTATAGGACAAAAAAATCCCTTTTGGGGCAACATTTGTAAACAAATTCATGCTCTTTTGAATATTTGCATATTTATTAAAATGAAGCACTTCACACAACTCACTTTTTTTATTTCCCCCCCAAGCAATATACACTGTGTTACAAATATGAGGTACGGTAGTGGAGTATGGTGTCTGTTAATAGCATGGTGGAGTATGGTGGCTAATTGTGCACAGGGAACATTTTTATATTTTATATATATATATATATATATGTGTGTGTGTGTGTGTGTGTGTGTGTGTGTGTGTACCAATGAATCCAGTTCCATTGCTGGTTCTTGCACCAAATTCTGAACAGTTCAGAAGCACAATAACAAAAAAAAAAAAGGAACAAAAGTGGCCAGAAAGTGATGGTAAAGAGAAGTGCAGTGCACACCCTGGCCTCATCAGAGGATGTGGTCGTTCGTTGTGCTTTTGAATCGTTGATTGCAATGGTTCCACTCAAAACTGGTGGAAACCCATTAGTCATCAGTGGAAAAGACTGAAGCTTTTAAATCCGACCAGCTACAAATGGCTATGCGCCCCCACCTCACCTCCGCTGATAGCCCGAGCCACGCCCACTGTAATGCAGACTAGGCCGTGTCATGACTACAGTAGTTGCTTCCAGTATGCCCCGGGCATTATTAGGTAATTATTAATGATCACCCGGTCCTGAAAATGAAGTGTTCAGTCCGGAACCCTCGGAGCTAAAGGTCCTTTTTGCTGTGACTATTATGAACTTGGAGCCCCATCACTATGATTAATCAGTTTAATGATCAATCAATTTGTAATTGGTTGACTATAAAGACCCATAGTTAAGATTTAAAGATTTTTTGGCCATACACTAAATCTAGTCAGATGTGCATTTTTTTGGTATATCTACACACATATATGGTTGTTTTTTCTCCTGTGGATTGAACTGGAATTGGCCACTGGCCGTTGGAATGTGTGCTGGGAGGCCTCAAGGCCGTTTTCCCACCGCCTGTAATCTTCCGTTACCCAGACGCGGTGCTTTCGGCTGTGTGGTGAAGAGGCGCTGAGGAAGCGTGTTAACATTTCACTGCTGTTAGCCGCTGTGCATTCTTCCACAGGCACTCGGCGGATGAATATAAATCTCGCCAAAGTGGAGACGGCCGAATGGCCATTGATGGCGGCCCCGGTTGCCTCGCTTTGTTGGGAAAATATGGCTGCTGTCAGAAAGGAACTTGTCACTCTGTGTGCATGTGTGTGTGGTTGCATACAAATTCTACAGTGTTATCTGGCACATTGTTGCGGAGAATAACATACATGGCACATAAAACGTCACATATATAGGAATATATAGGAATGGACCATGGCTCAGTGTGGAGGCCCACCTGGCCCACTAAAGCAAAATGGTTTTAAATCGTCAGTGATGTTAGGGGCACCGAAGCGTTTGTCTGCGGTCGTTAGAGCCCATGTGACCTGGACACTTGTTGATGGGGTGGATTCTGGTGACAGCAGACAATCACTTCACTTTCACTGTCAAGGTTTGGGTCTCATAGACAGGAAAGGGTGTGGTCAACCACTGACCCCACATTTTATCTTTTTGTTGTGTGTGTGTATAGTTATTGGCATCAATTTATTATGTGTGATCATTGTGACTGCATGCGATTATTTATTTATTTATTTATTTATTTATTTTTTTGCTCAAATGTACATGCGCATGTGTGTGCGAGCGAGCGAGCGAGTGAGTGGGTGGGTGGGTGGAGGGCGGGTCCCGTCTCTCCGAAGTAGTCTGTAGGGAGGCAGCAGCTCCACACCGACGATCCGGTAAACCTCCTCTCGCCTGAGACTCAAGCCCACCGGATCCCCTGTATCATCGAGCGCCGGCCATGCTGTAGCAGCGCTGATCTAGGACCAAAACAGTCCATTAACATTTACACTGAGCACATCATATGGCACTGCAGCTGCTAATGTTTCTCTTGCTTTTATTAGGCATATGTGATCCATAAATATAATTGAAATTATTATCAGTAATAATTTTTTCTGCCAGGTTAGGTTAAATGGTGTAGTGTGTAAAAACTCTTGTCTTGCTATGTGAATGTCTGTCTCAGACCTGCTCCTTATGATTTATAGGATTCTTCATGCCCCCGTACCAGCCAACTCCCACAGAGCCACGACATGTCAGCCATTTTATGCCAAAATATTACCACTGGCTTATTTTGTTTTTTCATCATTTGTATTTAATAATTTTCAGCAGCATCATACCCCCTCCTTCGCCGGGTGGGGCGTTTCTGCTCAGCAGATGTTTCTGTGTAAAACGCCGTTTAGTGTGATCAAGCAGGCAGCGCACAGCCAGATCTTCAACACCAACACCCCACCCTCCCCCTTCAGGAGTGCCGGGGCCGGCAGCGGTTTCCATGGCGATGACTGACTAGTGCAGAGCGGCTCTGAGACTGCCAGCCCATAATAAGCTCCTCGCAGTGTTTGGTCTTTGCTGCCGGTCTCCGAGCTGCTGACCGGGGCAGTTTTAGTGCTGATCGCTCGAGCTGGAGCCACATTCCCTCCCGGCGGAGGCAGACAGTCCTGAGGTGAAACAAAAACCTCAGGCAGGAAGTCTGGGATGCTGTGTGTGTGTGTGTGTGTGCGCGTGTGTGTGCGCGTGTGTGTGTGTGCGCGCGCGTGTGTGTGGTTTTTGGCCTCTCCCCTCCTCTGCACACGGCCCAGGTTGCGAATCTGCCTTCATGTATACTAGAGGAATCAAGAAGGGAAGAAGGACCCAAGCCATCACTTGTCATCTGGTCTGTGCCAACTGGGTCGTCTTTTGATGAGGGGCGGGGATGGTGGAACATTTAAATGTTTTAATCATGATGTTTGCCTCAATGTGAAGAACTGCTGTTCCACCCGTGGATTTACTGTCGAAAAAAGGGGCTGATTCAGCTCATGAAGTAATTAAGTAATGCCATATAGACCAGGCTTCTTCAGACTCTGCTCAGGCTGAATGCAGCAGTGCGCCATCTAGTGTTGGTCAGGCAGCACCCCGTGACGTCAGGGTTCGAGAGCAGGGCAGAGTTAGGCTGAACTAAACAGGATGTGATCCTGAGAATTTCAATGGTATCAGTACTTTAAGTTGTTGGTGCTGATGCGAAACAAACCAGACAAATTATTTTATTTGCAGGAGGAGTGCATGTTCATATGAGAAGCGGTGATAATGAGGGTGATTTTAATGTTGTTTTTTTTTTTTTTTTTTTCCTCTTTTGCCTACAGATCTGAAGAGGGAGGCCAGTATCTGTCACATGCTCAAACACCCTCACATTGTGGAGCTGCTGGAGACCTATAGCTCAGATGGGATGCTCTATATGGTCTTTGAGTTGTAAGTCTCTATATGTGTGTGTGTGTGTGTGTGTGTGTGTGTGTGTGTGTGTTTTTGTTGGGTTTTTTTTTTATGTGCAGGTGATTGGATGAATTTAATCAGATGGAAATCCAATGTTTCAACAAATACAGAATTTTCTTACACGTAATTCATCTTCATAGGCAATTATGGTACCAACATCACACTGCAAGTTTTGAAAGAAATTTTCTGTGTGGGATGCAGGAACAAACTGCATTTTTTTTTTTTTTTTTTAAATCTGAGTGTTATTCCCTGCAATAACTATGTTACTTCAAACTCTGATGTGGAAATAAAGCTGACCTGATAAATTTACACATGCTTCCCATTCCCACTTTGCTCATATGGTCTTGAGACGGAGCACCGTGTTAGACTGTAATTCTCTTGCCATCCTATTACGGAGTCACTATTACCCGCTGTATCCGAATGGGATCGCTTGTTTTACGGCCTCCTGAAAATTGAACACGAGTGCAGATAGAGTAAATCACACGCTGCAGGGAGTGTGTGTCGGGAGTATGTGCTTGTATGTGCGAAACGGACATGCGGTGAATGCGGGGTCCAGTACGACCCAGTACGTCTACTTCCCAATGTTGCGGATTTTTAAAAATCTTTTTAGACACATTATAGTAACTGGATGACTACTGACAAAAAGAAATGTGTAGCATAATGCGGTCATGCCATAAAACTGAATAATTCAATGATTTTATAAATCACCTTCTTGATAAAGGTCTTGGAATGAGAGCTTGCAGATTTTGACTAAAACTAATTTTGTGTTGAATTTTTTTTTTCTCTTTTTCTTCTGAAATTAAAATTGGATTCGGCTTACATGGGGTTTAATATGGACTCATTAGAGGGTCTTTAGTATGTTCGGACTGCTTTATCTGCGGTCCTTCCTTATCTGATGTAAAATACCTTTTGTTATGGTTTGTGTTTTATTTATGACAAATTATAAGTTATTAGGATAATGTTATGACTATCTTCTCTCCTTCTGTTAGTATGGATGGAGCCGATCTGTGTTTTGAGATAGTAAAGAGAGCAGATGCGGGTTTCGTCTACAGCGAGGCAGTAGCCAGGTAAGATGCGACCAGCGCCAGGATCCTGTTTATATTTATGACCGATTTCCCTGCCTGTAACTCACCGCCCTCTCCCCCCGCCTCTCCCCATTTCCAGTCACTACATGCGTCAGATTCTAGAAGCCCTGCGCTATTGCCATGACAACAACGTCATTCACCGGGATGTGAAGGTGAGGCCATGTCCTGGTTTTATTTGAATTTTTCTCTTCGCGTGTTCCAGTAGTCTGCGGTTTCATCGAGCGCTGTACATTTCTGAGTGAAAAATCCCGCCCACAGATGCCCACAACTGTGCAGTGGTTGTCAAAGTTCTGCATAATATCAGCAGTTCTGCCCGACACGTTCAACAATGTTCTAAAGAAATCATCGTTTGACAGATAATAAATTGTTTGATATGGATTTCTCCTAGCTGAAGGTTTGTCACTATAAAAAAAGACTTTACAGATGGTATTATGTTTCCTTTTTTGTTTTTTTTCTTGATTTCAGTTTAGTTATTAGCACTCTTGGCAGGAAAGTTGAAAATCAGATTGTTTGTCTTATTTTATTGATGAGGCTTTGCACGCACTCATGAGATTAAGTGCTCATCTCAGCCAATTTAATTCCTCTAAACTGCAGCTATCGACTGTGTCGTACAACAAACGAGTTTAAATAATTCACATTTTAATCAGGTAAGTGATGAAAGTTGCTGATCTGGCTCTTAAATCGCTTTAACACGCTCACTAAAGAGTCTTCGTTCGCTGCTCTGACTTGCCCTGCCTCAGTTCTGAGATCATCTCGCAAGCGTACGGCTGCCCCACCACGTGACCTTGAACTGGACACACACTTTTATTTTGCATGGGTGTCTGTCTTCTGTTAAAAAAAAAAATCTTTACAGTAGGCCGCCAGATGCTGCTGTCGGCTGTGGGCTTGTGCAGAGTCAACAGTTGACGCAGCTACGACGCGTCGTCCGGCTCTGATGCTCCCCACGCCGCGGTCATCTGCAGCAGTTAATCCCAGGCCGGGATTAGGGTGGTAGCAGGGGGAAGGCCGCTGTGTAATGCGACAGGCATCTGTGATCAAAGTGGGATTACTCCCGGAGTCAGGGGAGCACAGAAGGCAGGCAAGGAGGCGGGACCCCGATCCTCCGTGGCCGTGGCGCTGCATGGCGGCCCTGCTCTCAGATCCATTACTTTGGTCTGATGGAAGCAGGCCTACGTCCATCAAGGACTAAAGCGGCTTTGCTGTGTCTGTGTGCTGTTTATCGCTCCGATTGGGTGTAATTACATGTTTACAGGTTAATGGGTCAAGATATTAATTTATTCGTTAACTTTATTCTTTAATACACTCACACCAAAAGATTGCTTATATACTCATAACTAATTTGGATATTTTTTTTTTTTAGATATATGTGCTAGAGTTTCCTTCTTTTTCTCTTAATGTCTCTAAATACAATGCTGTGGTAATCAGCAGAGGAACAGAACCCTTAACTCGTCGGGCCCTCCGGAACCCCCAAACTACAGGCAACCGAAAATGCCTTAAAGTAAAAAAGTTTGTGCCGTCTCGTCATGTTTTATGTTGTTCAAATGATTGTCATGTTCAACCAGAGGGGTCTCCACTGCCTTCTGCAGTCATTGTTTCATGCAGTTGAACGTGACCTGCCTTTGCGTTTCGACCAGTAGAGGGCGCCATGCTTTTCCAGCTTCGTCTCAGTCCGGACGTTGACAGCAGATTCGATTCTTCCCCAATTAGTCATTCGTCTGCTGGGATCAGTTCCACACATCAACATTTCATCAAGCTGCGGTTGTGCTCCAGGTCTGGCAATCAGTCTGCAAATATCAGAAAGATGAGCAAGCCAAAGGATAAACCTAGAAATGTATATGGCAAAAAGGTTTTTTATTTATTTTTTATTACACAGATTAGTACATGTTCAGAGAGGGAAGTAATTATGTCTGTTCTGGGTTGTTTTCCCGTCTATGTGGTTTCTTGACCTTCTGGTCTCTTACAGGAACTGCACTGTTTGGCAACACTTTGAATCATCACCTGCACATCTTACTAACAGATTAAAGCGCCTTCGCTGGAAAACGTAGTGAATCTAAAAGGTCGCGGCGAGGTCATGAATTCTTCCGGGCTGAAACGCTGAAAGGGACGGAAAACTTTTACACTTCCTCCTGCTGCTCTGTCTGCGCCGTCACATGGCTTTTTAAATCTGTGCTTTTGGAGATGTCTGCTCTGTGCTTACTTCTGAGTGAGCCTGGAAACTCCTGTTCAACATTTGAATGTTCTACTGAAGCGTTGTGTGCTCCGGGAAGACCCCTTCAGAGACGAAGGAAGATCCCGAGCAGGCAAGAGTAAAACGCGGTGACTCATGACTGCAAAGTACATCCATAAAAGTTCGCAAGAAAGCATCAGCGTCCCTGGAGAATTCAGGCAGGTTTGAAATGTTCATCTGCTGCTGAAGGGTCCATTCAACGTCCCCCAGATCGTTGAAAGGGGCGCCCGTCCATAATGGCTCACATTAAACACATTGTTAGTTTCAGTAATACATTCAGTTGTGTGGGCGCATATCTTGTGAAAAGGTCGTTGGTAATTCATTTATCATGAATAAAGTTCTAATAATTGGAGGTTTGTGGTTTTCACAAGAAATCATAAAGCACTAATATGTCTCTACACCTGCATGCGGCGAAATGAATATTGCATGCATGCATGCATGCATGCATAAATAAAAGTTCCGAAATGGAATGTTTCACGCAAACGAGTGGCCGGAAGGCTACGGCACTCCCGCGAGTTTGCAGCGCAGGACGGTGGCGTGGCCGATGCTGCCCCTGGGCGTGTTGCCCGGGGTGGTGGCCTGAGTGGTGGAGCTGTTGGAGGTGCCGACGCTGTCGCCGTGATGGCCGGCGACCCTCAGCCGCCGCAGCAGGCCGCGCGCCGCCTGCACCGTGGCCTTTCGCACCGAGCCGGACAGCATGAAGTACATGACCGGGTCGAGGCAGCTGTTGAGCGAGGACAGGAGCAGCATGATCTCGTTGGTGCGGTCCACCACCCGCTGCCACTCGCAGGACGTGTCGGTCAGCTGCGAGTGTACGTACACGCCGCGGAAGGAGTGGTACGGCACGAAGCAAACGGTGAACAGGAAGAGCACCACGAAAGACTTGCGGGCGGTTCGGCTGTAGCGGCCTGCGTTGGGCATGTTGGGCTTCCTCAGCGACGTTTGGAGCAGGTGCCAGGCGATCTGACAATACGAAGCCACCAGGAGCAGGAACACCAGCCAGAAAACTGCCACCATGAAGGCGTTGAAGTACGCTTTGCCTGCCGCCCCAGTCCGCTTCTTGTACTGGAAGCACTTCTCGGACTCCTCGTTGCCCTCCGCCAGCGCGATCATGGGCACCACTGCCACGCCCGCCCCGACCCAGAGCGCGCCACAGGCCAACTTGCTCCACCCGTTGCCCCTCAGCCAGCGTCCACAGCCCCTCAGACTCCCCTTGCCGCTCTGGATCTTTATGTATCGGTCAAGGCTGATGAAACCCAGCAGAGTGATGCTCACGTACATGTTCATGTAGAAGAGGTTGCCCACCGCCTTGCACATCCTCGTGCCCAGAGGCCATTTGCCTAGGGAGTGGTAGAGGACCCGGAAGGGCAGGCAGATAATCAGCACCAGGTCCGCCAAGGCTACGTTGATGAGGAAGACCCTCACGGAGTTCTTACGGGAGTGCAGGACGAAGAAGACCCACAAGGCCAGCAGGTTCCCGATTAAACCAAACAGAAAAATGAGGGAGTAGAGGACTGCAAATGGAATGTGCAGAAGCTCCTCGTCCATGGAGCAGTTCTGTTGATTCTTAATGCCGGAACTGGTTGGCATGAGGGATTGATTTGAAACAAATAATGATTCCATAGTCATCCTCTGCGTGTGGGTTCTGCTGCTTAAATCTTCAGTCCTGAGAAGAAGAATAGAGCACTTAACTCTTACTTTAAGTATTTCCTGAGACAAAAAAAGGTGAAGTGAAACAATATATAATCCAAATCTTTCCCATTACTATTTAATTTAATCTATCTAGTTTTCTAATTCATTTTCATTGTTTTATTTAATAAAATATTTATTCAACGGGTAAATTCATAGAATTTTTTTCTTCTGTTTTATTCATCATAGTCACAAAGGTCAATTGCATTTAGTATGTAAACTACAGACGGCCTTTCTGGATATCAGTTCTGAATAGCTTATTAACATTTTTAATAATATATTTTAATATTTTTTTCCTCTTTAATCCCTGCACATTTAGTCTCATTAAGTATTCTAATTTTAAAATGTTAGTTTTAGAAGTTTCAGAAGATAAACCTATGCATATATACACATTCACACTGGTTAATGTCACTGTTGATTAATTGCATACACAGACTCAGTAACACATGCGCAGGTATAGCCATACGGTTAAATGAAAGCCATAAATCACCTACCGCTCATTTGCAGGCTCTTCTCAACGCGTTGCGCAGCTGACGTGGAGGTTTGTGAGGATTCCAGACAACCGTTGTTTCCCTCCATCGAATACATCCAGTTTCCCCCTTTAATGTTTTCTTTGTTTTGCTGGCTTTGCGTTTTGAAGTCTGTGGAGTCTTGAGGTGTTCTCTCCCCTCACTAAACCCCTGGTCTTGGTACAAAATCCGGTGGCAGTTCAGCGCTTTAGCCCTGCCGTCTTTACTTCCATCCATGCGGTGCACACTGCTGTTCGCAGAAGAATCTCCTTGCAGCAAAACGCAGAGGAGGCTGAAAAAGTGCGGAAGGAAAAGCTCAAACCACAGCAGGGGTGCTTGCACTCGCTCGACCACTTCAGCTGAGAAAGACAAAAAAAAAAAAAAAAAAATCGTGTGTGTGTGGAGAGGGGGTGGAGGTGGTGAGGTGGCTTGCCAGGTTTCCAGCGCACAGTTTGGCAGACGATCAAGCCAAAAGTTTTCTTTTCCTGCATGTTACATCAGGGGAAGTCCCTCACACCTGGATGTTCTTCCTACATGTGTCACACAGATGGTGTTCACAGATACTGCAGAGCATCACCGTCACCAAGTGAGCTTGGTCTTCTAGGTCTGTATTAAATTCAAATGGGGACAATCAACCACCACAGTGAAATTTATAGATTTCGAATTTTCAGGAAGGCATTCCGTTCCAATGAATTTCAATTTTGTGTTTATCTAGGATGTTGCGCAATCAAGTGCGCTGCAGTACGGCGGCTTTCCCCCCACACAAGTCATCAGCTTAAATTTTCCAGTCACAATGCACAGTCCTTTTAAAGCAAACCTGATTTTTTTTTTGTTATATTATGTTGATTTTATTTTTGAGAGATGATCATTGGCTTCTTGACAGACTCTTTCAAAATGTAATTAATGCAATTCTAACAGTTTGTTGCTTCCTCCTTTGCAGCCTCACTGCGTCCTCCTGGCATCTAAAGAGAACTCTGCTCCAGTGAAGCTGGGTGGCTTTGGGGTGGCCATTCAGCTCGGCGAGTCAGGATTGGTGGCGGGAGGTCTGTGCACAGTCAATTCGTCTAAAAAGGGAGTCATGGGGCAGGGCAGAGACTCGTTCATCTGTTATTATTGAATAACTTTTGATGGTTTATTCAGTCTATGATCTGAGGCAATTGTGGCATTAATTCTGAAACGCAAAATCTGTACAAATGTTTGTTTGCCTTATGACTTTCTTTAAATTGTTCAGTTGCTCATCTAACTGTTGCATTTTATGAACAATAATTTTCGTCCTTTCAGGCAGGTTTCAGTTAAATGCATAATTCAGGTCCCCGGTGGCCCTGTAAAGGAAACCACAAACATATATTAGGGACACATATATACATAATCATTCTTGTCTCTTCTTTGTCAAATCTGTAAGTGGACTGAAAAAGATTTCATTATTGGACACACACACACACACACACACACATATATATATATATAAATGTGTTCTCTAGGTGTAGATACTTTTAAATGTTATGCGATAAATGTGGACCTAAAGCTGACTGCTGTGACCGCTGTGCAGGGCGTGTGGGGACGCCTCATTTCATGGCTCCAGAGGTGGTGAAAAGGGAGCCGTACGGGAAACCTGTGGACGTGTGGGGCTGCGGGGTCATCCTTTTCATTCTGCTGAGTGGCTGCCTGCCCTTCTATGGCACGAAGGAGCGCCTGTTTGAGGGCATCATCAAGGGAAAGTACAAGGTAGTGGAGTGGATGTTGGTTTTTGGTTGGAGTCTTGTGGTATTTGTAATAGACCACATTTGGAGCTTTTTCCGGGTCTTAGTCCTTTGAGATCTGCATATAATGTTTTTTTTTTAACCTGTGACCAAGTCTCCTATTTCACAATTCTCACAAGTATTTAGTTCAGTTTCAGTTTTACTCTGAGATCTTTCAGTGACTCACTGTTCTCAAAGAATCTCCACTAATCCCATGGATGTGTGTGGTGTGTGTGTGTGTGTGTGTGTGTGTGTGTACGTACATGCGTACATGCTACTCAGATGAACCCACGGCAGTGGGGCCACATCTCTGAGAGTGCCAAAGACTTGGTGCGTCGCATGTTGATGCTTGATCCTGCAGAGAGGATCACAGTCTACGAGGCCCTCAACCACCCCTGGCTGAAGGTGACACATCTGTGCACATTCTGACTTTTGAATACACATACACCAAAAAAAATTTAAATAAAATAATACATTTGGAAAAAATATTTTATATACAAAAATATATTTTTGAGAGTGACACAAATATTGGTTTTCACTGCTTCAGGGTTTTTAGATCTTTTTGTCTGTTGTCTCTGTGGTTTTTCAAGACATCTGCAACTTTCCCTGACATGCTGGGCCAAATCCTGACTGATGGCGACTCATTCCTTTAAAATCAGTCCTTTGAGTTTGTCAGAATTTGTAGATTTTTGTTTTTCCACCCGCCTTGAGGATTGACCACAAATTCTCAACTGGATTAAGGTCCAGGAGTTTCCTGGCCATGGACACAAAATTTCAATGTTTTTTTTCCCTGACGGTGCTGCCTTTGCAATTCATCTGATCTCTCTTCATAACATTCTGTAGTATATGCAAATTGCTATGATAAAAATGGAAGCAGTAAACCTGGTGAAAACCAGTATTTGTGTCATTCTCAAAACTTTTGGACACGATTGTACATCCATAGAGGTGGTAGTAGCCTATTGGGTAGCAGAGAACCACAAAGTACCAAGTTCAAATCAGACTTACTACCGTTGTCCCTAAACAACACACTTAACCCTGAGTATCTTCAGGGAGACTGTCCCTGTAACTACTGATTGGAAGATAAATGCAGTAAATGTAAATGCACATCTATTAAATAGTAAATGTAAATGCACATATATATTAAATGCACAGAATTGTTATCTTATTCTTTTAAATGTTTTGCTGCACATCTTTCAGCTGTGAGTACATTACAACTGACATTACTGAGAAATTTAACACCTACCCTGTTTAAGAAAAAAAGAAAAAGGCATAGCGCTGGTGAACCATCTTAACCAACATTGTTAGCTATTCATGTTTTTTTTCCACATCAGGACTGAACCAAAAAAAAAAAAAAAAAAACCCTGCACAAAAACATTTAGGTCTTAAAAAAAACCATAAGAGCACATTAGGACCTAACCGTAAAATCGGATTGTTTGAAATGTGTATGTGTGATTTTTTTTGTTGTTTTTTTTTCTCTGTAGGAGAGGGACCGCTATGCCTACAAGATCCACCTGCCTGAGACGGTGGAGCAGCTGAGGAAATTTAATGCGAGGAGGAAGCTTAAGGTGTGTCCCTAAACCTGCAGCCTAAGTGGCATGTAAAGCGAGTAGTTCAAAATGTCCTGTGGGAATACAAAGACATTCTGCAGTACCAGTAGATTTACAAAATAATTCCACTTACTAGAAAAAACAGAAAGTGGTGAATTTCAGACGCGTGTAACACGTTTGACAGGGGGGTTAGAATTTTTATGAACGTAAGAATTTATACTCAATGGTCACAGTATAGTCATTTACTACACCACAGGTGGAACAATGTTGTGACGATTGAGAATATAGAATAATAATTATAGTTTATTCAGTCTTTGATCTGAGGCAATTGTGGCATTAATTCTGAAACACAAAATCTGTACAAATGTTTGATTGCCTAATTATCACTTTCTTTACGTTGTTGTTCTCATCTAACTGTTGCATTTTATGAACAATAATTTTCGACCTTTCAGGCAGGTTTCAGTTAAACTCATAATTCAGGTCCCCGGCGGCCCTGTAAAGGAAACCACAAACAAGATGTTTATAGGAGAACATATATAACAATCATTCTTGCCTCTTCTTTGTCAAATCTGTAAATGCAGCAATTACAAGAAATGTCATTTTTTAAAATATACTTCTGTAATTACTTAACTGAAAATGGAGAAAGTGGACTGAAAAAGATTTCATTATTGGCGACAGATTAAATATATTTATATAAACAATGTGTTCTCTAGGTGTTGATACTTTTAAATGTTCGGTTGTGGAAATGTTTAGATTGAAGTCCATGTGATTTTGGTGACATTGATTGGAGATGGAGGCGGACAACTTAGATCCGAAGGAAAACTTTGTTTAAATTCATTATGTTGGTGTCATTTGATGTAATAATGGGACAAATTTAGCATTTATACTATGATTTCGAGGAAATATCAATTTTGTGTAAATGCTGTAAATGTATTGTGATAAAAACGTTGCAACGTTAACGTTATATTTTTGCTAGCGAGGGACAGTTGCCTTTTGGTAAACTTTCAGTAAAGAAGTGACACGTTAAAATTCATTTCAGAGCCTGTTGAGCTCACAAAACAGCTGTGGTGTGGGGAAATGGTGAGGAAAGAGTTCTGTGAGCTGCAGCTTGGGGGTTTGTGTTGTTTGGCTTGACAGGCACATGCTTTATGGCGGTGTGGGTGGCTGATTTGGCCGTGTCTTCTTGTGTTCTTTTCCAGGGGGCAGTGCTAGCTGCTGTCTCCAGCCACAAGTTCAACTTCTTCTACGGTGACCCTCCAGAGGAACTCCCGGACTTTTCAGAAGACCCCACTTCCTCAGGTGCAGCCACACAGCTCAGCCGTCCACACCAGTACAATTAAAACGTAGCAGAGTAGCCGCATACAGTCCCTCTCGGCTGTAACACGAACCGCTCCGTATGTTCATTTCACTGGTATTTTTCATTTGGATTTTGAGTTGTTACAGTACTCACTTACAGTTAAAAAAAAAATAAAAATTATGGACCAGATTGGCACCATTTTCCACTTTTCCGACTCCAAGCAGCATTGGAGGCGCCGCTGTCGTGCTTTTGTTGGCGCGGCGGCATTTCCTCTCGGCTCCTCCAACCCGCCAGCAGATGATAAAATCTTGTACGCAGTTGAGCAAGACAAACCAACCCTTCCTCCTCTCTCATCTTCCCTCTGTCTCATCTGCCAGACTCTCGCTTCCTGTCAAGTCGGGCCAAGTAGTAGTCATTCCTGTTTCTTGAACTTACTACTTGTTTCTTAATTGAGGGGGTTCTGGCACTGATCTTATGGTTTGAGGTAATATTTTACATTTGGTCATGATTCAGTACAGGAAGTGTGTCCTCTATAGTGACCCCAGGTTTAAAAAAAAAAAAAGTATTACTTGCAATCCGTAATAACGGATTGAAACATTGAAACATGTCAAGATGCTCAAACTAAAAGACATAAGGGCAGTCATGGGTAGTGCTTTGGAAACTGATTTTTTTCACCAAACTGAAATGAATGTACTGTTTGTATTTAAAGGCTATTTTAATTCGTGCAAGTGTGGTTTGCGCTGCGGTATTATAATGTGTCACCCTCTCTGCAGCAAGCTTCTGTGTTTCTGCAGCTGCTGTTGATGTCTGCAGTCGCATCACCTTTCAGTTATAGACTGCGGCTTTTCACTGAGGGCTTGCGTCTTCATTCTTCCTCTTTTCTTCTCTTTTCCTCTCCTTCCCCCCTCCCCAAAACTGACGGTCAATCATGTGTTCTAACGCTGCCCTCCTTATAGGACTGCTAGCTGCCGAACGTAGGTATCCCCACCACTCTCCACCGACTATGACTCCGCATTAACCCCTTCACGCATCTGTGGTCCTCTTGTGTGGCGTGTGAACTCACCAGAAATTAAGCATCGACTGTCAAGTGTGTCTTGTGATGACCATCAGTAACCAAAGCGAGTGTGCATTAACCGATGGTTTTCTTGCTTTGTGTGTGAGTGTTTCACTGGAAAGTGTTCAGCTAAAGTGCCCTGTAAACATGTTCTACTGTTTATATTTCACCTCATGAAATGTTTAAGGGATTACCCCGACCTCTGGATGAAATCATTGTTCCTTTTAGGGGAACGCTGCTTCTCACCGTGCAGCCATTTAGTCTTAGCGGTGATATTGCTCACTCTGTTCCTCTTGTGTGCTTTCACAGTGTCAGTTTTCATGTTGGTGCAGCTGAACACTTCTCCTTTCCTCTGTTTTGAGAATGAAGTTCCACGTTTGACATCATTCCTGCATTCCATTCACTTCCATGCAGTCAGAATTATACAACTGCATGAAAAGCAAATCCTGAGACTCTTGTTTGTGTTTGTGTGCATTTGGATTTTTGGAAGTTTGTGACCATTTCTCTTCTCTGTTTGTTAACATCTCCAGTGTGTGTGTGTGTTTGTGTGTGTGTGTGTGTGTGTGTGTGTGTGCGTGCACGCACACCATCATGATATATATTTGTGTGTGTGTGTAGGAGCTGTGTCTCAGGTGCTTGACAGCTTGGAGGAGATCCACGCTCTGACAGACTGCAGTGAGAAAGATCTGGATTTCCTCCACAGCGTCTTCCAAGACCAACATCTCCACACCCTGCTGGATGTGAGCAATGTGCACAAACCTCCCCACATGCACAAATTGATTTTACAGCGCTGCCATTAAAGCATTCGGATTATTTTCCATCCATTGTTTTAGTTCAAATCAGATAGGGGCATTTAATGTCAGTGCATTTAGTGCATCTGCCAGCGAGTTTGGAACACACCCAGTACATACAAGATTTTTTCACATTGAGGGGAAAAAGAGAGAGGGTCTGTGTGTTTTAGCACCCTTTTATGTGTTTTAAGGAAGATTAAATATATGGGAAAATATGTAAAACAAAGTGTTTATAAATGCTATTTTTTAAGTTGTTTTTGTCTGCACTATGGTGAACTTATTGTGCACGTGCATCATACACAGTAGGTTTAAGGATTTTTTTTTTTTAGTTTTAGAACCTCTTGTGGAGAACAAATATATCTAAAGCTGACAAAAAAAAATGAAGTGAAATATTACCTTCCACTTACCTTCTTTCTGAACAATAAACATGAGCTCTGGGGTTCAAAAGAAATGCTGTAAAAGGAGGAACCATAAGCCGTCTGAGGAAGCTTGGCTGATGTTACGTAAAACCCGAGTAAATTAAAACCAAGCAGAACTTTTATGCTCCTGTAATTGTGTTTATTGCCATTATTGGCCTTTTTTTATGACCCAGAAGTTAGATTATAATTAGGATATAAATTGGTATATACAGAATGCCTGTCTATGAGAAGTGATGAACTTCTTGGTTTCCCTCTCATTAGTGCTCAGAAGTTTCCACTCGTGCTGCTTGAGAAGTTTACATTGTGTCAGGAGTCTCTGACACCCTCTGTTTTGACGCGCCAACTTGAAAGGGACTGCAGCAAACCGTCTTAAAGGCATGGTGTGACTTTTGTCCCCAAAGCAGACAGAAGAAAAGCGTGCTAAAGGCAATTCCGTTGGGTTGCAAGCAGTTATTAGTGCATTTGAGGAGCAGCCGCAGTGTGAAAAGACATGCTAACAAAAACAAACCTGATGGATGTACAGGAAACTACATTAAATACTATACCGTAATTATACCCAAACAAACGGATTCGTGATGCTGTTTCTTCTGTTAAAAATATGTAGGTGTCCAGAATGTTGACAGGTAGTTTATGTGCAAGTGTAGATTAGTAATCATGAAGAGTTGTGATGTGATTCTTCTCCTTTCTGTGTTCTTCTAGCTATATGATAAGATCAACACCAGGTCTTCGCCACAGATCAGGAATCCTCCTAGTGATGCTGTGCAGAGAGCCAAAGAGGTGAGCAGGGCTCCTACGGTCATTAAAATGTTTGAAAAGGAGAATTTTACAGGCCTTGAAGAGTTTTGGAATACAAAATAAACATATAAAGTTACGAAGAAGTCATTGAAATCGGATTGACACATGAATGTATAACTTGAACATAGTTCCCATTAGGCTGCACGAGAAATGTTTTTCTACATTTACAACTACAACATGTAAAACCAGCGCAGGTCTATAGTATCTTTGCTGGCTTTTACGTCACGTGCTTCTGCTCCTCCGCAGCCGTATGCCGTTTAAAAGTCATGTAAATTACAGCTGCGCAAACTGTTTTTTAAAAAAGTTGCCACAAGTTTAGTTAAACAATATTCTGGCTAATTTGACTTTTTGAGATTTTGCTTTTCACATTTGCGCAGACATTTTATAGAACATATGGGCATGAAAATTTGCCTTTGAGTAATTGAAAAGTCATGAGTAAGAACCTTGCTGCTGCTGTTGGGGTGCACTGTAGACCTTTACTGTACCTCTGCCTGCAGGTGCTGGAGACCATTTCTTGTTACCCAGAGAACATGGAAGCTAAAGAGCTGAGGAGGATTCTCACCCAGCCACACTTTATGGTGAGTGACGACGCATCATTGCGAAACTTTGACATTGGGGTCACCTGGACAATAAAGAACAGAGCTGGCAGGGAAAAGGGCGAGAGAGAAAAGGGTCTAAGAGAGCTTAGCACCCGGACACCTGTGGACACCTGCTGACAGCAGTGATGTCATCAGGCGGGGACGCCGAGAGTGGCTTAGACGGGGCAGGCATGCCAAATCAGGTGAGAAGATCTGGGACGGAGAGCCTTCACTTAGCCAGTGGCCTGTAAAGGAGAGCAGACAAACGAGAGCATGGCGGTGAGACAGAAGAATTCCAGAAGGCCTGTATGGCGAGAGGACGAAGCTCTGACTCTTCTGGAGCAGCCGTGGTTGAAGGTGCTGGCTTAGTTTTAGGCACGAATCCTCATGTCATTGTCATGCCAGGCCTATGCTAATGTTCTTCCTTTACTTCATAAAGTTATGATATATGGATGCAAGATGATGACAAAAATAATTGATTATTTTAATTAGTAAAATTCTAAATTCCTTTTAAACCCAATAGTTCTTGACAATATGGTCCCTTAATATTTCTTAGTATTTGTAATTTTATGTCTATTGTTAATGTATTGATGCAAGAAATGTTAAGAGTAATTGTTGATTTATTGTGATTATTGTGAGGTATTAATTTGTGTTAATTGACCTTATTTGCATTAAAATGTTGTCTCTTTGCTGGGGCCAGCACTTTGCTGAGCTTCGTAACATTAAATCTTAATGCCCATGTAAGCAGACAAGACGCTGTGACTCAGTTTCATCAGCAACTCGTCCTTTTCCTCCACGCCCGGCATCTCACGGCTCTTCCATCCTTTTAAATTCCCCTTAGTCTGACCCAGAAGGTCTCAGAGGGTAGCGGCAGGCCTGGTGTGATCTGAAGAGTGCAGAATGGGGTACAGGGGAAGGGTGATGGTCCTGGTTTCTGATGAGTAGAAAATGAAACTATGAGTACTGGCTGTAACTGTTATTGCTGATGCTGGTGATGGGAATCTGTTTGTTGCTGTCTGGTCCTATATCCCAATGTTGATTGATGAATCAAGGAGGAAACATCTCAAAGTAGACTTTTAAAAATGAAACAATTATTTCATCAATAATCAAATTGCTTTTATTTATTTATTTATTTAAAAAAAAATATTTAATTTAAATACCTGCCTGCATAATTAAGTTATGCAATTTAGTAGTTATGATAAACAAATTAATTATAATATGACATGACTTATGAGAAATGTTACTCATCACTTTTAATGTCAGTTTTTGGTAACTTGGTGTCATTATTTCAGCGTCTTGTTTCTCTTTCTGTTCAGTCGGTATTTCTGTAGCCCGTTGTGAGTGTTGTAATCAGTGCTGGTAGAAACAGGATTAGTGTAATCCAGCCACACACACCCTCACACACGCGCTGTAATGTCAGCATGTCAGCTAATGATCTCTGCTGTATTTACAGACTTTTAAGCCACAGGACACAGCACAGCCTAGAAACACACTGACCCTTTACTCAGATATTCTGTGTGTGTGTGTGTGTGTGTGTGTGTGTTCTGTTTTTAAAAGAGGAATTATGTCAATTATCTTGACATTTTTGTCTTTTTTTTTTTTGTTTGTTTTTTTTTTATGTGTTTTTAGGCCCTCCTGCAAACCCATGATGTTGTGGCCCATGAAGTGTACAGTGACGAGGCTCTGAGGGTCACGCCCCCTCCAACCTCACCATACCTGAACGGAGACTCTCCCGAGAGCACGAACGGCGACATGGACCTGGAGAATGTCACGCGCGTGCGCTTGGTTCAGTTCCAGAAGAACACGGACGAGCCCATGGTACCACCCCTCTCTCCTCTTACGTCTACCTCATCCCCCTTCACCGGCTCTGAAAGTGTCGTAACTCACTCCAGCATTCGTGATCATGTGTCTTTGAATGGCTGCCTTGGAAGGATGGGGGTGATTTAATAACCCGGACTGTGGTCCTGACCCTGTCTCTCCATCCCTCCTTCCCTCCCTCCTTCAGGGTATCACTCTGAAGATGAATGACCTGAATCACTGCATTGTGGCCAGAATAATGCACGGCGGCATGATTCACAGACAAGGTAGAGTGCGGCCCACTGGGGGCATCAGAAGAAATGGTTGGTTGATGGTAAAGTCACTGTTCTTTTCATGTCTGAGGACACGAGACGGGTGTTTCCCCGACCCCCCCGAAATGTTTCCCTGATGTAAAAAGCTTGATGACGCCTGAGTCACCGTCTCAGCTCGGGACATTTACACGTTTCTGCAGCACCGAGTTATGAAGCATGAGACCATACACTGTGACTGTGAAGTTTGTTTTCCAGTTCGGGCATCAAGATGAGATACCGATTACTTAGTTCCAGAAGGAAAAACCCACTAAAAATGACAGCTCTGGACTGGTTTATGCTGTAGTGCTAATAATTTGTCTGGGCTCCCTCTGCAGGGACGCTACACGTAGGGGATGAGATCCGTGAGATCAACGGAATCAGCGTGGCCAATCAGACTGTGGAGCAGCTGCAGAAGATGCTGGTGAGAACAACACAGTGGTTTTAAATGAGCATCTGACATCTTATTTCCACCAGGGCCCAAAAGACGGGAGAGAGCAGACGCTTGTACATGTCAAGTGCTAGGGCTCGGCGATTTTGCGATCTCAATTGACGATCTTTTTGAAATTCAGCTCTATCTCTGTATAGCGGCTCCCTGATCTCTGTGACAGCACCTGTAATTTGAATAAAACATCCCGGAAACTAGAGTTATGGTAACTTTGAAGACTGCAATCGGTTCATTGGAACATAATAGCAATATGTAGAAAATATAAAATGCATTTCACCTCAGACTAGAGGTTTTTGCATGTTAGTGATTAAAAAATTGAGACGTTCGATATGACAAAGTATATCATTATCATTTTTCGCAATATTGCCCTTTTGTAAATGTTGGTGAGAGTCAGAAAGCTTTGTGGGCAGGCTGTGACAATAAATAAATGTATATTTGTAAAGATGGTTTTGTCATTGATGTGCCGGCCTTTGTGGTTTTTTCTCGGCAGAGGGAGATGAGAGGCAGCATCACGTTTAAGATTGTCCCCAGCTACCGCTCACAGTCCCTCTCCTGCGAGGTAAGCCACAAATTCTAGCTGTCTATGGTGGGGTTTTTTGTTGTTGTTTTTTTCATGACTTTTCGTGACTGACTTGTAAACGGTTCACAGTCCACACTGTCCCTGCAGAAGGAGTCTCCCACCCTCAGCCGACAGTCCCCTGCCAACGGCCACGCGAGCGTCACCAGCTCTATACTGGTATGAGTCTCTCCCCTGTCGCACCCGCAACGGATTCCGATTCCTTAGATTATTAGAATACAATATAATATTACACCAATTTATTATTGAGACTGGATTATGACTTGAATTAATCCACATCACATATTTTGTTACTTTACTTCGTTCTTATTGGTATTTTGTGTCCCTTAATCTGCTTCAGAAAGTAGAAAAAAAATCAGGAAGTAGTTCTATTAATCTCAAGTCACTCTCCTCATTTCCTGTTCTATTTCCATGGTCCACAGCGACTTTAGTGCCACCTCATGGTGAAAGCTGTGAACAACTAAAACGAATAACGCGTTGGAAAATTGTGTGTGGTGTACATAACTGTTTAAAAAGGAGCAATCCTGTTTTTGTCTTCTGCAGGACCTGCCATCTACCATCCAGCCGAAAGGCCGGCAGGTGAGTACTGCTTAACGCTATAATCTGTGGCTAACACTACCGACTCCTCCTCATCCTAACCTGTATGTGTGTGTGTGAAAGAATGAGAGTTTCTGGCTTTCTCTATGTGTGAGAGATCCCGTCACGCTCAATAGACAAACTTCACCCTGGACCATGGGGGAGTTCTCCCTTGGGCCCCCTGTCATAGCTGCCTGTTCCGTCCCACCGCTGTGCCATTCGGTCGTAGTCCCAGTAGCGCTGTCACCTCGTCGCCCCGCCCCCATGTCCTCGCCACTGATGTTTCGTTCATTTTTACTGCATGATGTGTGTGATTGCTTTCAAACCCGTAGATCACCAGACCTTCAATCAAGGATAAAATGTCCAATAAGGTAAGCTTGCTCAGAGTCCCCGTAGCTGTAGTTTACCCCCGAACCATTGTTGTGAGTGATTCCACGCAAGAGCATTATTATTTTTTTTTTTTTTCCCCCTCCCTTTCTTGCCCATCGTTGTTCCCCGGTTCTATCCACATCGCTCAGTTGGTCAGTCGCTTAGCCATATTCTTTTAGCTGTTACTACGTCCTCTTGCCCCCCCCTCGGTACTCTTGATTGGCTCTGTTGGTTGAGACTGCTTGTTCCATTGGCCCTGCAGCCACAGGCTGGCTGCTGATTGGAGGTTTGACGGTGGACGGTCGCGCTGCTTGTGTGGATGTTCTGATTTGCTGCTTCTGCCCCTTTCTCTGGACAGAGCGACCAGGGCGGTCCCTCATGCCTGGTTTGCTAAACCCATTCCTCTTGACGTTATCTTGTTCTCTCTCACTTTTTTCTTGCTCTTTCCCCCCCCCCCCCCCCCCCCCCCCCCCCCCCCCCCCCCCGTCTACTTGCATTAAAATAAAAGTTATTTTCATCACGCTGATTAAACACATCTTTGTGTGTGTCCCCAGATTTATGTACGCGCCCAGTTCGAGTACGACCCTTCCAAGGACGACCTCATCCCCTGCAAAGAGGCCGGTATCCGCTTCCGGGTCGGTGACATCATTCAGATCATCAGCAAGGATGACCACAACTGGTGGCAGGGGAAGCTGGAGAACACGAAGAACGGCACCGCCGGCCTGATCCCGTCACCAGAGCTGCAGGAGTGGTGGGGGGAGAGGGCCTTCTTTCTCTTTTGATTTTGCTTTTCAGTATTGTGGTAAAAGAGTTACATGGTAAAGCATAAGAGTGCATACACTGATTTACTGTATAACGTAACATTATTAATATTTGTTTGTTTAACCCCATCACCCTTTGCAATTTTGTTTTGCTGTATCAAATTTTGCGGGGAGCTTTCTTTTATAGTAGTTGTTTGAGGCTGAAATTAGCATTGGTGTTCTGCTTGGCCCATAGGCGTGTTGCCTGTATCGCCATGGAGAAAACCAAACAGGAACAACAGGCCAGCTGCACATGGTTTGGAAAGAAAAAGAAACAGTATAAAGACAAGTACCTGGCCAAGCACAACGCAGGTACGACCGCCACAACATGAAGCTGGAAGTCTCTTTCTTTAAAAATGGCCTTGATCGGGAGTGTTCTTATTTCACGTCACGTTTGTCTCGTTTTTCTCTATTATGCCAAATATCATGCCAAGTGGCACAAATGTGCTTGTTCTCTCTCTCACACACACACACACACACACACACACACACACGCCTGATGCTGGCAGTGTGCTCCAGCAGCCTGTGATGCTGCAGGTCAACACTAATCCTCTCTGCGCCTAGCGTCCCACTTTCTGCATTATCTTATTATGAAAAACGGACGCTTGCGTGCTCTGACCCCAGATCAGCCTCATGGGTCTCTCGAGTTTTATTCAGTTTTATTCACTGTGTATTGTAATTGATCTGACTCTTCACTAATTACACTTTCAATTCCACTAGAGCAAGATTAATCTATATGTCCTGGGTGTTGTAGGCACAGTAAGAGTTCGAATTAATTTCTGGTAGATGACCCGTGGCCAGTTCAACACAACTTCCTTTTACTGTATGAATCTAGGGAAGAAAAAACACAATAGCTCTTATTTAATGAGATAGGGGCTACATGCACCTCTGAAAACAAGGCTTGTGTTCTATCTGTTAATCTGTACAATTACCACAGATGATCACTGCATCATTTCAGTAGTGATCCCTTTTAAACTGCTTATCTTCATTCTGGAACTTGAATTGAGTCTGAATTTTGTATTTCATAAATAGCAGGGAGCTGAAATAGTTCAGGGACGTATTTCAGGAACTCCCTAACTTGCCAATCCTGCCCTATCTGTTTGGAAACCATGGCAACTATGGTTAGCATTTGATTTTAGGATATTGCAGATGAACAGTCTCTTGTTCAATCATCTTTTTCAAACCTAAGATAAGAAAAGTCTGTTATTTCCCAATTTCCCATAATCTTAAATAAATAATCCTAACTTCAGGCTAAATGTTTTATAGTGTCATCCATTTGCAGCAAACCCTCTATTCCTCTCTGTGCATGTCTTTCTCTGTAACTAACAATTAAACTGTGCAGTATGTGTGTGTTCAACAGTGGTTCCCCCACAATTGCTGTGGTGTCTTTTTTTTTTTCTTTTTGGTTAATTTTTTTACTGATTTCTGTACCTTCCCACTCCCCCCACCCTTTGCTCCCTTGTCCAATTTTTCATGCTGTCCCCTTCCCAATGGGCTCTCGTTGCATGTAAGTAACCAACTAAATGACTGACAGGCTCCTGCTGTTTATTTCTTTGGTTTCTCTGCTCACTTTTTAACATTATTAACCGGTGTCCACAGCTGTGTCCATGTTGTGTTTTTATTGCAAAATGTTTCCCTGTGTGCTGTATTGATGTGTTTTTGTATTGTATTCTCAACATGGCATATTGTATTATTGTTAATGTGAAACTACACTTTGAATGCATTCTCATTCACACACCGCACTATAGTGGCCACAGAAGTTCATTTATCAGAAGAGATGTTATTGGTGACTCCATAAACGTGGTCTGCTTCGCATGTATTACACCATTTCCACCATTACAGAAGACACACACTCACATCCACCATCTCTGCCCTGTTACAGTGTTTGATCAACTAGATCTGGTCACGTACGAGGAGGTGGTGAAGCTGCCGGCCTTCAAGAGGAAAACACTTGTCTTGTTGGGTAGGCCCAAGTCATTTTGCAGATATTATTTGATAAGATCTTTGGATGACCTAGGATCATCCACATCACCTCAATTACATATGAAACACTAAACCACCTACAGATGATTTTTTTTCTCCTTTCCAAACTGAACATCAGTACTGCACTCTCCACTTTAATCTTTAATCTCTTACTACCTCACACTATGCTGCTATGTTATGGTTGTCATATAATTAACATATCACTACTACTGCCATTATTGTCATAGCATATCATATACCACATACACTCATTGCTGCTACTTATCTGCCTGGTCTGTCTAGTTTTTCTCCTGTTTTATGGGTCAGTGCACAATGTCCAACATGTCCCTTGTGAGGTTTTTGTGTTGTGTATTATTTTTTAAGATGTCTCCTTGCACACTGTGAATCTCCAAAGCTTCGCAATCTCATCTCTCTGTGTATTTGTATATAGTCAGATGACAGTGGACTTTGACGACTTACAAAACCTTATTCGATCTGCACAGGCGCTCATGGCGTAGGTCGACGGCATATCAAGAACACCCTCATCACCAAACATCCAGACCGATTTGCCTACCCTATTCCACGTAAGCTAACAAGGCTTGGAGGGAAGCTAGACATGGTGGTGTTGGTGTGGAATTTAACTCTGATCCCAACTGTGTTAATTGATAACCCAGACACAACCAGACCTCCAAAGAAAGACGAGGAGAACGGCAAGAACTACTACTTTGTAACCCATGACCAAATGATGCAAGACATCTCCAACAACGATTACCTGGAGTACGGCAGTCATGAGGACGCCATGTACGGCACACGCCTGGAGACCATCCGAAAGATCCATGAGCAGGGTATGATCGCCATCCTCGATGTGGAGCCGCAGGTATGTCTGGTGTCTTGTGTGTTTTTGGTTTTTTTTTCCCCACTGACATCACTTTCTGTAACTGTCAAGTGTCTAGAGGTGTGACCCTTCACTGCCTCACGATTCGATTTGATTACGAATATCAACTCCTCGATTATCATTACATTTATTTCACATGGTGTTTTCAAATACATGAGTCAAGGTCAATTGGCAAAATGAGCAGAAAAACCATCGCCATTCAGGCTGAGCTCACCTTACACCACAAATACCAGAAACGGCCTGGTTCTGACGTCTGTGGCGTCAGGTAAGCACGGCCTGAGCGCCAACCTTTTTACCTGCTCATTGGTGCAAATCTAAAACCGCTTTCAGACCGAACGTGTCATGCGCTACACTCGTCCCGAGCTTTACGGTTCTTCTTCTTAAAAAAAAATAAAAAAAGCCAATTGAGCTCAACTTTTCTGCGGGACTCGTCGCAAAAAATATGCATGGTTTTCTAAACTCCCGGTAAGACAAACGCAAAAAAGTACAACGTATTTCAACTTTGACCACGGTGTGAGCACAAGGCCACCGAGGATCAGGCAGTCACAGTCACTACCGGCACGACTTTTAAACAAGAATTTTTATAGCGCTGCCAGGAAACCGCCAAGCAATGTCATTATGGTATAATCATTTCAAAATTAATTTCAACACCCCTAATGCCTTCATAAGGGATAGAGTACCTAGCCTTGTGATGTTTTGGTTTAGAATCCTGTTTGACCTGCTGATGAACTATTTTCCTCAAAGGCTCTGAAGGTCCTGCGGACTGCTGAGTTCGCTCCTTACGTCGTCTTCATCGCTGCACCAACCATCACCCCTGGATTGAACGATGTAAGTCATCTCTGTCAAGCATTACTTGCTAAACCATTTCCTGTCCTGTCCTGTCACCTGCAACCCACTTGTCACCGAGTCCAGCCTGCTGCTGCTTTTCTTATTTGGCCTTTGTCTTTTTGCATGTCTCTCGGTTTTGAGTTGATTTTTGTTGTTGTTGTTGCACATTCCCTCTCATTGCACTCAGCTGCCCAGGTGGTGCAGGAAACTGCCTGTAAGTACTGGATATTGTGATGTGTACACCATATAGTTAGTGGGTTTTTTTTTTTTTTTTTTCCCTTCCCGTCCTGAAAGGTGAAATCCATATAGGGTGAAACTCCAATGTAAATAACTAAATCTGTTTCTAATGTTTGTAGTGCCTCAGATCTAATCCACTTTTGTTTTCCAAATCTATTTTACATACCTGTAGAAAAAAATGATTATTATTATATTTTACCAAGACGCTCTTATTCTTGTCTTCATACATAAAGTCGTCTCTGTTTTTAGTTTTCTGAGCGGTGCTACACACAGCAGAAACATAGTTCAGATATATTGGGGTTGTAAAAACGTCTTTTGAAGCGCAATTGTATCATTTCTGCTTTAGTCTCATTTTACAAACTCTTCTTTATTCTGCCCCCGACCAGGATGAGTCCCTACAGAGGCTCCAGAAGGAGTCAGAGACACTGCAGAAAACCTATGCCCACTACTTCGACCAGACCATCATAAACAATGAGATTGACGACACCATCCGGCTCCTGGAGGAGGCCATCAACCTGGTCAGTACCACGGGCCAGTGGGTGCCCGTCTCCTGGGTGTACTAAGCTGGACTCTGGACATCGGGATGGGCCACGTCGCCCACCTGCCTCCTCCATCCTCCCATCTCCGGTTCTCTTCTGACATCCGGCCATCGCACCTCTCCGGCGATTGGATCCCTGTCCCGCCACGCCCATATCAGAACTGTGACTTCATCGCTCAGAGGAAAGACAGCCTGAGGGCATAGAATCTGTACATATCTATACATATAAATATGAATATTAAAAAGTAATAAATATGGTCCTGTACTTATAGCTAGGGGTTGGGTGGCTCAGACATTTTGTACTTTTTGTTTGTTGCTTCTGTTTCTTAGTTTGTTCGTTTTTTTTTTTTTTTTTTTGTTTTTTTTTTAAATATACAAATAAAGAGACGACGTCTCAGAGCAATGATGAGCACAGACAGACCAGGGGTGCGAGGTGGGCATCACTGGGCGCCCCACCCAGGCATTTGGCCTGAATTGACCCTCATGCCTCAGGTTAGGATTAACGCGTACTCCTCCTCGTACTCAGGCATTATTATGCCACCGTGTTCACGCACATGTCAAAGAACGGAGGTAAAGAAGCACACTGAAATCGGCAATGCCACAATCTTCCCGAACCTGCCCTTTCCCCAATATTTATTGGAAAGCTCTGCTCCCATTGAACTAAATGGACTTGAAATCCTCTGTTTTCTTTTTTTCTTTTCCACCTTTTACTTGTACAACTGTTTTGCACAACAGGACAGTAGACAGTAGAGAGCACAGTCTCTCTATCTAGAAGAAACTCCTCCTAAATAAAGAAAAAGCGGGGAGGCGGTCCTGACCAGCGTCACCAATATCCGACCTCCGTGACCAGCTGATAAGCTCAGCCCTGAAATAGGGAGGACCTTTCACAAAAATGAAAGGGAAAAAAATGACAAAAAGGGGGGGAGCTTACTCAAGGCTGGGGAGGAAGACGTAAGAGACCTATGCACATCGTCCCCGAAACTCTGGGTAACGTCTGAATGGACCGTTTTTAAATCCAGCCCTGTGTAGTGAGATGTGTTTGTAAATTGTCTTGATTTGACTCGTCCTCGGGTTGGCTAGCACTGGGATAGCGGAGGGGAGCTCCTTGGATCTGTCATTTCAGAAATGTGTCGTCTTAAACCCCCTTAAAAAAAAGGAAAAGTATTACGACTATTATTGTTTTATGTTTACTGAAAGAAGATAAAAAATGGGGATTTTTAATTGTGTGTAAATGTTTCAATGGTGCATAAATTTTTTTGCGAGTGAAATGAGGACTCTGTGTGTGCAGAATCATGAATAAGCTCAGTAAAATGACCAACTCTTCATTTCACATTGCCCTGTGTAATTTCCTCTGGAAATGACAAAACGACGGTATTAGAATTCTCTCCTTTCTTTTTTATTATTATTGTTATATAAGTAAACTGCCTTTGGACTCGGACTCATGCACTTCATCTGCTCCTTCTACAGTGTGGGTCTGACTTAGAATCATAGTATGGCCATACTAGCCAAAGAACGCCTGATCTCGGAAGATAAGAAGGGTTGAGCCTGGTTAGTACTTGGATGGGAGACTGCCCCGGAATACCAGGCGCTGTAAGCTTTAACTATAGGGGCAGCGGTGGCCTAGCGGTCCCCACACACGGCTGCCCACTGCTCACTCAGGGTGATGGGTTAAATGCAGAGGACAAATTTTACTGTGTGCACCGTGTGCTGTGCATCACAATGACAATCACTTCACTTTTTTATTAGAAAGTGGACATTCAGAGGCGCCACCACCCTGTTCCGCCAGAGGGCGTGTTTAATTACACCGGATGACGTCATCGATAAACAGAGCTACGCGGTGCCGGAATCAGGACTATATCGAACCTCTGGGCCTGAGCTGAATTGAGAAAAACATGTATTCCAAACGAGTGCTTGCTACGGTATATTACTATACTATTGTATATCATTTAACCCCTTTTTTAATGAGTTGTGTGTCCGTTCTACAATAGTATTTATATAGTGTGGCGTCCGAAAATCTACATTGTAAAATTCAGCATTTATATACCCATAGGTTCCCATAGGTTGTTGATTTTCTTCCTATTATATACAATACATATATATATATACTTATATACACGTGTGAGTGTGTGTGTGTGTATATATATATATATATACACACACACACACACACACACACACACATGTATATGTATGTGGACTGTTTTGCGTTCCCTGCACGTAATGAAGAAGAGGAGGAGGATGAGCTCATCTTCCAGCCTTCAGGGGGCGTTTTACAGGTAGACTCGGGGGGTAAAAGGTGAGTTCTACCCCTTCCCCCGTCACGTCGGCCGCTGTAACATGTCGTTAGTCTGCTGGAAGAAGGGGGCTGGAACCCCGTGACCGCGGGAGGCGGCGCAGACTGGTTCCTGACGGACGACCGGCGCCCCCTCCTTCCACCCCGGAGTCGAAAACAAAGCGGAGCGCGGTCCCGAATCTGCCGACGCGAGCGTTCCGTCCCCGCCGTCGGCTTCGGCGACCCGGCCGCTGGTTCCGTCCCTGGTGCGTGTGCGGATAAAAGAGCGCCGCCATATTGAGCCGAGCTGCCGCCGCCGACGGGGCACTGGCGGCTGCTGCCGGGTCTTAAACCGACGCGAGCGGAGCGAGTGACGCAGGCGACAAAAAGGAGAGAAGTGACCGCGCAAGCCGGCGGCTTTACTTCGGATTACGCGCACGTTTCGCTCCGCAGTCGACCCGCGGACACCGGACGGGTGGACGTGCGTGAAGCGGACGCTCGTTTCTGGTGAGTCGCTCGGCGGGAGCTGCCGGCTCGCTGGCCGCGGCGGGCGGTTCCAACCGCGGCGGACACGCTGTCAAGATTCCCGGAGCGGGTTTCTGCGCTTCGAGCTCCCGTTCCCGCATGGCGTCCTGCCGAAAACGTTAACCGTGAACTTCCCCGACCGGCCGGGATCTTGCGCGGCGCTCTGATGAAGATGTGCGGGACGCGTCCCCGCTTCCGCTCGAGTCCGACACAAAAATGGCCGAGCGGGACCGTCCGTGGGCGGCGTGTGTCCGCGGCACTCCGCGGGGCTCGGGGCGGCGGTGGTGGCGCCATTTCCGAGGCGGAGTGACGGGCCGGCGGCTGCAGGCCCCGGCTGGAGCGCTGTCACGGCCGGCGCGGTAGGCCCCGGTCCGCTTCACCCCGAGTCGCTCCGCCGTTCGCCAGACTCCGTTCGCGTTGGGAAAGTTCCGGGAGAGATTTACTTTTCCCATGAAACTGCAGCGCGTTGATTTTTCGTGTTTTTGCTGCTTCACTTGACGTGGCTATTAGGTTAGCGGTGGCTAATTTCTCCAAAAACTTCTCAAACTTAACGTGTTTTCCCCTCACTTTACTACAAACCCTAGTCCCTGCTGTACTGCAATTTGGGTTCATTTTGAGGTTAATTTATCCTCCTCCTCCTCCTTTTTTTTTTTTTTTTTTTTGCTGTACTGTCTTCTCTTTCCGTGTTGGAAGGGGATTTGTTTCCTGCTTGTACCACAGTTTGGTTCGACATGTGAGATGTCGCCGTGTCCTAAATGATCATATTTCTGCAGTATGGAGTATTGTGCTGCTGGAGTATTGTTCTCGTTACTTTTGCAGGGGTCGCGGTCCGTGGCTAAACGGGGTCCTTTGGCGAGGCTCTGGTCCCCTTTTCACGGCGTCTTCGCTGCAGCATCCTCCTGCTTGTGTCTGGGAGGAAGTGGAGCGGCCTGTTTACTTTCCGTCCAGGGTTCTGTTTGAGTGTTATAGTCTCCGGTCCTCTACTACTTTTTAAAATGCTTCATAACATCTGCTGCCACTTCCCTGGTTCCTGGGTTCTTATGTAATATGGCCATGTATGTATTACAGGAAGGAAAAGCGGCGCAGGCACAGCGTGGCCTGCCAAGTGTAGCGGTTGTCAAAGGGTCACTCGTTTAGTCAACGTAGCGATAACGTTGCCCTAATATACAAAATCCAAATTATTTGGCGAAACGAAACTCCAATGAAAATCATTTGTCTGTGATTAATCGTATTTGGCGTATATTCCAGCCGAACTGGCAGGAATGTCAAGACTTCACAAGAAGCTGCAGTGTGCAAGATCGCGCCATTCAGATGCAAAATGCAAGCGAAGGATGCTGCGTCCTGCTGAAACCTGTTGCATGCCAAGTGAGGCCGTCTCAAGGTTCCTTTTGTTCCTCCTCCGTTCGCTTTCGCTCCTCCTGTCGATGCAATTTTCTAAGATCACATCTGATGAAATCATTCAGATTATATCCACAGGCAACCCAACCACCTGTCCACTAGATCCAATACCTTCTGCAATGTTTCAAACTATCTCCCCTGACCTCATCCCTTTCATTTCTTATATCATAAACAGCTAAATCTCATCTGGCCACGTACCATCCGCCTTCAAAACAGCCAGGGTTCTTCCAATCCTAAAGAAACCCACTGCTGATCCTACAGACATTAACAATTACAGACCAGTTTCCCTCCTCTCATTTCTATCCAAAATCCTTGAGCGCTGTGTCTACAACCAGCTATCACTCCATTTATCACAGAACAACCTCCTGGATCCTAACCAGTCTGGCTTGAGAACAGCTCATTCCACTGAGACTGCCCTTTTGGCGGTTACCGAGCAGCTACATGCAGCCAGATTGGCAAAACTGTCATCAGTTCTTATTCTCCTTGACCTATCTGCTGCATTTGACACCGTTAACCACAAGACTCTCTTGTCAATCCTGAAGAGGCTTGGAATTCGGGGCTCAGCATGGCAGTGGTTTGCTTCCTACCTTGATGAGCGATCTTACCAAGTGACTTGGAAAGGATCTACCTCTACCACACGTAGACTCTCCCTCAAGGCTCGGTGCTAGGTCCTCTCCTTTTCTCCCTCTACACGAGATCACTTGGTGAGGTCATTTCCTCACATGGATTATCCTACCACTGCTATGCTGACGACACACAACTCCTCTTCTCCTTTCCTCCCTCTGATCTTCATGCTGCTTCCAAAATCTCTGCATGTCTAACAGACATCTCGTCTTGGATGGCAGCCCATCACCTCCAACTCAATCCCACCAAAACTGAACTAATATTCATTCCAGCAGATTCTTCACCACATCAGGATCTTGCTATTTACCTAGACAACTCGCAGCTCTCTCCTTCTGCAACAGCCCGCAACCTTGGCGTAACAATAGACAACCAACTCTCCTTCTCAACTCACATCAGCAATCTTTCCCGCTCATGTAGATTCCTTCTCTACAATATCAGACGAATCCGCCCTTATCTGTCAACCCAGGCCACCCAGATCCTGGTTCAGTCCTTAGTAATCTCAAGACTGGACTACTGCAACTCCCTTCTAGCTGGTCTACCACTATGTACCATCCAACCTCTACAACTCATACAAAATGCAGCAGCACGACTGATCTTCAACCTTCCCAAGTTCTCCCACACCACCCCTCTGCTACGTTCCCTCCACTGGCTCCCAGTAGCTGCACGCATCAGGTTCAAAATACTGATGCTGGCCTACAAAGCCAAACATGGAGTAGCACCATCCTACCTCACAGCCCTTATTACACCTCGCACTGCACCTCGTATACTCCGAGCCTCCAGTACTGCTCGCCTGGTCCCCCATCTCTGAAGGTAAAAGGAAGACATTCATCTAGACTCTTCTCCGTCTTGGCCCCTCGGTGGTGGAATGAACTTCCCCTCGAGGTCAGAACAGCTCAGTCACTGAGCACCTTCAAACGACAGCTCAAGACCTTCCTCTTTAAAGAATATTTAGATTAAATTGCAATTTTCTTGTTGTCGAACTTTTGTGTACAGAATCTACAACAGAGTGAATTAAATAGATGTATTCATAGTTGGGGTCCTAGTGACCCGGAATTGATCTCTTCATCGATGGTAACTTGAAAGCACGTTGTAAGTCGCTCTGGATAAGGGCGTCTGCCAAATGCCGTAAATGTAATGCTGCTGGTTGTGGTCTTGGCGTGGGCCACCTGCACATCAGGAGGATGGTGTAGTTCCGCTGGTGGTGTGGTGGTGGCGGAGTCAAAGAAGGCGACACAAACCCACATTAGTAAAAAGGTATTATCGTCACACTGTTATCACTACTCGTTTTTAAAATTGTATGGTTGTATGTGAATATTGTGTAATCTAGGATCTGCATGTTCTTCACAAATTTGGATACGGAGGACTCCCCACCCGTATGGCGCTTGATATAGGTTGCTCGTTTTCCTGTGCTCTTGGAGGACAAGTTTTCACACACACACACACACTACCAGTCAAAAGTTTGGACTCTTATGGAGTCTTAAAATGGAGACGTTTTGAGGAATCCAACACGAGGAACATGTTTAGTATTTGTTGTACGAGGAGAAAGTGAAGTATGTTTGATGAATCGCCTCTTTTTACCTTCACAAAGTGTTCGGCACGAACCTTCAGGTTTTCAAACTTAACCGTGTGAAATGCTGCAATCGCAGCTAAAGCCCCCTGATTTGGAGCGACACAAATAATCAACTTCATAAGTTTTGTTTCAGAGTCCTGTGTCTTCAGTCTTGTCCTATAATAATGTGCGAAGAATGCAAAACCTGTAAGTGGGTGTGTCCCAACCAAAAATGACATGTGATTCTGAGCCTTGCTTTTGAAAGTTACTCGAAGTTCGGTTTGCTGTCTGTGGCAGGCGTGCTTGCTCAGTTACTAAAGTCATTTGCCGTTTATAGTCCTGACATAATAAACTGGCTGGCTTTGCTTGGTTCAGTTTTACCTGCCACTTCACGTAGGGTTAATAAGGTTTAATCCCCGAGTTGTTAGTTCATCACATCCATGAGTTGCTCACCACGCTAGTCCGATGATTCATTCTTAACGGTGATCGTGTTTTTGTGCGTGCCAGCACTGACCTGTAAGCTGCAGTTGTGAAGTTTTCATCGTGTTGCTCCGTCATTTAGATGAATAACCAGGGTGGTAGTAGCCTAGTGGGTAACACACCGGGTTCAAATCCCACTTACTACCATTGTGTCCCTGAGCAAGACACTTAACCCTAAATTGCTCCAGGGGGGACTGTCCCTGTCACTACTGATTGTAAGTCGCTCTGGATAAGGGCGTCTGATAAATGCTGATGGCAGCTGAGCAGTGTCATGGTAACCAGGTACTCTGTGTTATTCAGTTCAGCGGTCAAGGGTTTGAATAATGTGGCTAGGTTTTACTTGACATTTCTCTGTGCTCATATTGCAGTATGTATGGGAACCAGTGACGCCGAGCACTGGGACGGTTTGCCTGGCTGTAAGTAGTGGCACCAGGGGAAGTACGCGTGATCCGGTTCTGGTTACAGCCGCGAGATCTCTGGGTGGGTGTGTCTGGGTATGTTTCGCGAAATGCATGGTCCCGCAGCCCGTTTGGCTCTTGCTCCTGGGGAGTTGCCTTGTGGCTCAGTGCAGCTCGTCTCTTGGGGGGGGGGGGTAGCAAATAAGAGCAATTCCATTCAGGTTTTCATTCCTTAAAGTCCTAATATTAAAAGAAATAGCAATTAAATATCAACATTTAGATTTTTAATACATTTTTACTATTATAATTGTTTTAATTCTGTTTGGACCGACAGGACCGCAAACTATGCTTGTGTGTTAGACATTTTATCAGCAGGGTCCTCTGGTCCTGCAGTGGCTAGAAATGGCGATAGGTGTAAAGAGTACTTTGGTATTTCTGATTCACTGTTCATAGAGCTGCAGCTCGGACGGTCTGATCTGGAATTTTTCCCCTTATGTCGTCATGAGGGGAGATGTTACCTCCCGTTTCTCATGATTTCCCCACCCCTCCCCTAAAAGAGGAACTCCACCGACCGAGTGAAGCATTGCAGTTGCTCGGTGTTTTTTTTTTTTTTTTTTTTCTGTAATGCGAGACTCTGAAGAACCAGTGGGTTTATTTAATTTTTTCTGGAAAAATGGTGACACGACATCCTGTCTGTGGCAAACATTGTGGTTGGTGAGTGGTGATGAGGACGTCATTTCCACGAAAGCCTGCTCACTTGTATAGGCCGCTCTCCTCCTCATTAGCATTTAAAGCAAGAAAAGCACACAATTATCATATCAATCTTTATTTTTCCATTGTGAAATTGGGGGCATCATCGAGGCATCAAGGCCGGAGCAGGATCCAGCTCAGGACTAGGGCATCATGGGCCGGTTTCGTGCCGCTTCAGGCTGCCATTGCTCGTTGCTGGTGATCTGTAACTTGAGTCGGGAGGCCGCGCCTTTTTTATGACACATTAGATGCTCTCGGTCTGAAAGCTTTATTTTTTTTAAACTTCAAATGCTAGCATTTGAACAATAGTCCTACCAAATTTGCAGGTTTTTTTTTTTTTTTTTTTTGGCATGATTTAACATTTTATGTCTTAATAGTTTGACCCTTGTGTGCTAAACTGGGAGACCTGGTGGTTTCTAGGGGACCCCCTGACTGTCTAGTTCTATTAGACTGGAAATAAGCTCTTTTTCTGTTGACTTGCTCTGCTTGCCGCGGCTTCGCACCTGCTTCCACTTGTGTGTGGGGACTTCTGTGGTGTGTGTTCTGGACCCGGCACACACACCTGCGTCCTACCTCACAGGCTCCACTCAGTTCTGCTGAACGCCTGTCGTCATTGTTTCTCTAACACTGAAATTCTGCTTCCGTATTTTCGTTCTGTGACCATGTTGTCGACTCGGCTCGAGCCAGTTGCGTTTCCTGTCTCTCCGAAGACCTTTTCCATCGGGTTTCTTTGCAAAGTAGGACAGACAAGTCATTGCTGCTTTTTGGCTCACATTTCTGAGTGACTGACTCTTAAATTGACATTTTCCAGACTTTTTTTTTTTTTTTTATGGGTTAAAAGGAAACTAACCCGTAAGCAAAAGGTTGCCAGTTCGAATCCCAAGCCACTGAGCAAATCACCATCCTTCACTTTCACTTCACTTTTTCTTGGTCATTCTCCACCCACGCATTGTCCTTGAAGGTCTGTTCTAAACATCTAAGATTCCTTTGGGAGAATTTTAAGCCCCTCCTACATGAGAGCACTTTTGTCTCGGTTTCTTAACTCTTGTCAACGCTGGAGCGTTATCTGAAATTTTGTCGCCCTTGGGATGCCGAGAAGGTGTGGAGCACTGATTTAACCTCCTCCCCACCTTTAGGGGGTGCTGTAACTCCCCACCCTCCTTGCTTGGCGTCTAGTTCTCCTCGGTGGAGAGGAGAACTCGATGTTCTTCCAGACTCATTTGAAATGTGCACCGTAGAGAGGTTTTCTCGTAGTTACTGCAGCAAAACCGCGAATGTGTTATCCGCCGTTGTTGTATGTAGGATGCGGTTGAGGTTATAGGTGAGGTTGGATACGGGGAATAGAGAAATTCTCAATGGAACACGTCTCCGCGTGAAGGAATTTTCCTGTGTGGACAAGGTTTACTCATAGAAATGAGTCCGTCCTCACTCCTGACCCCAGTGTCCCATCTCTCCCGCAGGTTATGCGATGGTCCCTGCAGCTGGCCGGGAGCCTCAGGTGGTGCTTTCCCGCTCAGTCGCGTGCTGGTTCTGTGCACCCCCTCGCGTGGCAGTGACTTCTCCCCTGGCCGCAGCCACATAGAAGTGGACAAGGTTGTCCGAGACCCATCCTGTCTTGAACATGACGGCCACCACCCGCGGCTCCCCCGTGGGGGGCAGTGAAAGCCAGGGCCAGAGTCAGGCCCCGGACGGACAAGGCCAGACCTCACTGCCCCAGACCCAGGTGAGGCTCGCTCTCTTCCTCTCTCCCTCAGACCTGCTTTTGACCGTGTGTTACCTTGTTCTCGCCACTGGGAGAAGGAAAATCTAAATGCCGCATCAAAGAAATTGTCCCGTCTTTTGCAAGCAACACAACACAATATATAATATAGCATTAAAGGTACAAACTATACAACAGTACAAAATATATGGATCTTATCTGCAGAAAATACAAATATACAGATTATAGTTTGTGCGATAGCTTTGACTGTCCATGTATAAATTCTTGCTTGTGAGTTTTATAATTTTTTTTTCTTAACCATTTATAACCCCTGCCCCACACCGCCGCCCACTCTCTCACTTTAATCTCGCTGTCTTGATCTCTATTAATTTTAGCATCCATTTATCAGTGACTTTATCTATGATTCTTGAGGTGTTAATTAGACGAGCAAAGGAAATGGGTGGATTTCTTTTCTAATAATGTTCTATTAGAAATTTAGTTTAAAGGTGCCATGACATCAAATTTATTTTGCTTGTATATCTTAGTTGTCCCCTCATACTGTCTCTGTGATCCGCTACCACAATGAGATGTCCACATGATGCACTGTTTCTGTGTCTGTAGCTTTAAATGCTAATGAGGAGGAGGGAGACCTATAGAAGTTAAGGGGGAATTTGCGGAAATTACACTCAACACCATTCACCAACCACAACGTTTGGCGCAGACAGGAAAAAAAAATTAACCCACTGGTTCTTCAGTCTTTCATTACTGAACTAAAAAAAAAAAAAACACTTGTGCTCAAATTTACATCTAATCACCTTTCCCCTTATGACGACATAAGGGGACAAATTCCAGATCCGACCTTCTGAGCTGCAGCTCTCTGAATGACAAAGCAGAATGACCAAAACACTCTTTACACCTATCGCCATTTCCGGACCATAGATGGGCTAATTTCACAAAGTGAAATTTTCATGTCATGGGACCTTTTAACATCTAAATGTCAAAAGTTTTATAGAACTTATAATCACTTACAGTTATTAGTCATATGTAACAATGAAGTGAAATCTTGTACGCTCTGAGACTGAAAGAACTATAATAAAGCTTTTTTTTTTTTTTTTCTATACTGCATATTTTTATACTGCGTGTAACTCATGCATATAACTTCATGTAATTTGCGATAAATAGGAATCTGTCATGTGACAAAACAATGTGGCAACTATAAAGCTGTATCGCAGCAGGTGGAGTAAAACATCCAAGTAATATAAACCAGTAAATTCCACCAGTTGTTCACAGTTCACAACGTTCTGTTATATGTACCAGTCGGTAGGGTGCTCTGGTAATGAAACATTAACTTGGTTTGCCTGAGTTCAACATACAGAACAGAAGTTGTTGTAGTGGCAGGACTCTCTGATCGTTTTGGTTACTGTGGTCACTGTACATCTGGTAGCGGTGACCAATTGTCGTGTTTTCAGGACCTATTAACTGGTAGTTCGGAAATTTATAAGCGTATTCCAGAGTCAATTTATATATATATCTCTTAACACTGATGTGCAGTGCCAACCTGAGCCTGAGGGGGTAAACTTACAGACTTTATGCTTTTCTCTCACCTTCTCACTGAACTCTGTGTGTGTGTTTGTGCGGGATTACTAGACACCTTCCCCTAATTCATCTAACGAGACATCCCCAGTGAGCCCTGCAGAACACCAGGCGCAGGGGGATGCTGCACCACAGATGGAGGAGGAGGAGGAGCCAGCCTTTCCCCACGCCGACCTGGCAAAGCTGGATGACATGATCAACCGGTAGGTACCGTGTGCCATTTGTCTTCCTTTGTGTGCCTGTACTAAATGGTGCAAAGTTCAGAAATTTAACAAAGTCTTTCTTGAAGAAACTGTGTCTTGAATGCATCTGTGTGGTCGTCGTGGGAAATGTAGTGCCATACGTTTTTCCACACTACGCCACTCATAACGGTGTCATCTGCTGGGCACTGACCCTTTAAACTTCCCAATTCCTGCATTCCACTGGCGAGCGCTCCATGTCAAATGAAAGTCCTGCCAGCATGGCTGGCTGTCTGTGTAAACAGATTCCCCTCAAGGTTAGGGGTGACTAACGCCATTGAGACACTGTCCATGATAAAGGTTTTTTATTTATTCTTTCCTTTTATTATTTTTATTAATGCTCTGATTTGTAGCATCATGCTTAGTCTTAACTCCCTTAGCATATATAATACAGCAACGTGTTGTCAAGGTTATGCCCCCAGTTCTATTAATTTAACTTGTACTTTGTCCCCAGTCCCCGCTGGGTGGTTCCAGTTTTGCCAAAGGGGGAGTTGGAAGTGCTACTTGAAGCTGCTATAGATCTTAGTAAAAAAGGTTTGTGTGGAGCCCTATAACTTTTCCAGATTTCCAAACTCCCAAATGTTTAATCCAGTGGCAGAATAGCATTGTGAATTGCCTTTTTAAATGATTATTATCATTATTGTGCTTTTCTTAGGGCTCGATATGAAATGTGAGGCGTGCCAGCGCTTTTTTCGGGATGGTCTGACTATCTCGTTCACAAAAATCTTGACTGATGAGGCTGTGAGTGGCTGGAAGTTTGAGATTCACGTGAGTGTCATCTCTGCAGACAAGTAGGATTGGTAACAGAATGTTGGCACAGCTATTATTGATGATGGAAATATCCGGTTTGCATTGATATTGCATTTATGGTTGAGGTGATCCAGACCAGGTATTCCATGGATCCTTAAATTCGATATTCCAAAATTGAAGCCCTGAAATATCATTTAAAAACTAATAGTAATCCTTAAATCCAGAGGTCTGCAGACCGAAGTAAATCAAATGAAACAAGCCTTCAATCTGTCAGTAATCCGCTGGTCACTACGTGCTGCTCACTTACGGGTTTACAAAGTGCAGCGCACGCATGGAATTGACATGAGGCCATCCTAGCCTGTTTGGTACCCTTACGAATTGGAAGACAATAGAATACCACATGCCAAAAAAAAAAACCTGAAAGACATTTTATTCGGGTGATTCCCATGTCTCCCCTATCAAACTCCACCAGTGGAAATGGATAATTTACATTTACAGCATTTATCAGACGCCCTTATCCAGAGCGACTTACAATCAGTAGTTACAGGGACAGTCCCCCCCCTGGAGCAACTTAGGGTTAAGTGTCTTGCTCAGGGACACAATGGTATTAAGTGGGATTTGAACCTGGGTCTTCTGTTTTACCCACTAGGCTACTACCAGGATTGCAAATAGTACAAACTGAAAATATTGCAGTTGCCCCCTAGTGGCTTGTAGCAGTACAGGTAATATGAGTCAGTTAACATTGACAAAGGCAAAAAATTTGGAAAGAAAAGTGTGTGTGTGTGTGTGTGTGTATATATATATATATTACTTTTATTAATACAGTGCAGAGTCTTGAATTAGATGAAAGTGGCCTCTTAATGGTTTTAAATTTGGCTTCCTTAAACTTGCAGAAATAATTTATGTAATTAGTTTACCTTTAATCCTATTAACAACACATTGGGGCTGTTTTAGTTTTTTTTTTTGGGGTTCTCTGTGAAATTCAATCATCAGCACGTCAGATAAGTGAACCCTTCCCCCTCTTCTTAACTCAGAGGTGCATCATCAATAACACACATCGACTGGTGGAGTTATGTGTGGCCAAGCTCTCTCAGGACTGGTTCCCTCTGCTGGAGCTGTTGGCTATGGCCACCAACCCCCACTGCAAGTTCCACATTTACAATGGCACACGCCCCTCCGAGACGGTGCCTGCGGGTGCCCAGCTGGCAGACGACGAGCTTTTTGCACGCCCGCCGGACCCTCGCTCCCCCAAGGTGTGCTGGGTTAAAAAAAAAAAAAAAAAAAATCACACTTTTTGATTTGGAACATGACCATGTCTCTCTTGTTAATGCAGGGTTGGCTGGTGGACCTAATAAATAAATTTGGTGCTCTCAACGGGTTCCAGATTCTGCATGATCGCTTTATGAGTGGACAGGCCCTGAACGTTCAGATCATTGCTGCTCTCATTAAGTAAGTGTTTATTTGACAGTAACCCTGTATTGTCAGTGTGATTTTTAGCCCATCTAACCTGTACACAATATATTCAGTCTTTCTATTGGACGCCCTGATGCTTTCTTCTGTATTTGTGTACGCTATATTTATTTTTACTTTTTCTATTGCAATCTTGCTGTATCCTGTGCAACTTCCTTTCAATTGCTTGAAAAGCTCTTGTGTGTGTCCTGTTTGCAGGCCTTTTGGGCAGTGTTACGAGTTCCTCACGCTGCACACAGTGAAGACATTCTTCCTGCCAGTCATCAAAATGGTCCCGCAGTTCCTGGAGAGCCTCACAGATGAGGAACTGAAGAAGGAGGCAAAGAATGAAGCCAAAAATGATGCCCTCTCCATGATTATCAAGTCTCTGAAAAATTTGGCTTCAAGGGTGCCAGGACAAGAGGAGACTGTGAAAAACTTAGAAATCTTCAGGTTAAAAATGATACTTAGGTGAGTATGGAGTTATGGCCTTGAATAGTTTTTTGTTAGCCACTGAATTAGGTAAATATTTCCAAATGTTGTTTTTCTGTCCGCAGATTATTACAAATTTCTTCTTTTAATGGAAAAATGAATGCACTAAATGAAGTGAACAAAGTGATCTCAAGTGTTTCCTACTATACTCATCGTCATGGTAACCCTGAAGAAGAGGAATGGCTCACTGCAGAACGCATGGCGGTGAGTTTGGAAGTTCATGCAAAGTTTATGTGAAAAACGCCTTTACAGAACTTTAGAGCACCCGAGGAAAAAACTTGTCTGATCCAAAAGGAATGGATCCAGCAAAACAACATCCTGTCCATTGTGCTGCGAGACAGCCTGCACCAGCCGCAGTACGTTGAGAAGCTGGAGAAGATTCTGCGCTTTGTCATTAAAGAGAAAGCGCTGACCCTGCAGGACTTGGACAACATCTGGGCTGCACAGGTAAAAAAAATTTTTTCCCCTCTTCTCCTCCCTCCTATTCCTTGCAATGAATTGCACTTTAGCAAGAGGCCGTCTTCAGGCTGTGTAAGCAAAGGAGCTTACCAGATTTTTAAACACTTAACAAAATATCATATTTGCACCATCTACTGGTTTGGTATTTTTGGCTAGACCACATATTCAAGGCAACATACATTTTTTGAGACCTGTTTTGAGGAAATGTTTATTTGGTTCCTGGTTTTAAAGTGTGTTTTGTGGTCTTCCCTGCAGGCTGGTAAGCATGAAGCCATTGTGAAGAATGTCCATGACCTCCTTGCTAAACTGGCGTGGGACTTCTCTCCAGAGCAGCTGGACCACCTGTTTGATTGCTTCAAGGTTAGTGTCAACAAGTGCACGCTAAACAACTGGGATTTTTGTAGGACTGATTTGATCGGTCCTTTGATCGGTGGTAAGTAGCCTAGCGGGTAACACACTCGCCTATCAACCAGAAGACCCAGGTTCAAATCCCACTTAATACCATTGTGTCCCTGAGCAAGACACTTAACCCTAAGTTGCTCCAGGGAGACTGTCCCCTGTAACTACTGATTGTAAGTCACTCTGGATAAGGGCGTCTGGTAAATGCTGTAAATGTAAATCCCTTTCTGCTATTGTAGATATGTTTTCACACTGCTCCTTTGCGTAAGAGATTTTGCCCCAAGACTATTTCTAGTACAGTGCAAAAAAAAATATGCTGTGCTAGTAGCAGCACCTTTATTTCTTATATGCAGGATATATAGAGTACAGGCCAAAAGTTTGGACACACCTTCTCATTCAATGTGGTTTTCTTTATTTGGTAGATTTTCACTGAAGGCATCAGAACTATGAATGAACACATGTCGAGTTAACACGCGTGTTAGTGTGTGTGTGTGTGTGTGTGTGTGTGTGTGTGTGTGTGTGTGTATATTTATGTGTGTATATTCTTTTGCTCCAAAAAAAAAAAACGACTATAGGCAAGTTGGACAAACGCAAGTAAGAAACAGCGTGAAAAGCTGCTGGAGCTTATTCGACGGCTGGCGGAAGATGATAAGGATGGCGTGATGGCCCATAAGGTGCTGAACCTACTGTGGAACCTGGCCCACAGCGATGACGTCCCTGTGGACATCATGGACCAGGCGCTCAGCGCACACATAAAGATCCTGGACTACAGCTGCTCCCAGGTACCGGCATGTGCCCAGCACTTCTCCCAAACGCAGGGCCAACCAATGCTCATCTAGGCAGCTTACTCGTACCTGCATCGGTCTCCCTTGAAGAGCATGAAAGCCAGGTGCTCTTGTGTTGTCAGGACCGGGACACGCAGAAGATCCAGTGGATAGACCGTTTCATAGAGGAGCTTCGCACCAATGATAAATGGGTCATTCCTGCGCTGAAGCAGATCAGGGAGATATGCAGCCTGTTTGGGGAAGCCCCTCAGAACCTCAGGTGAGTCAAGTCAAAGTGATTTTTGTTGTTTTTGTTTCCCCCATAGTGACTCAATGAAACTAGTCACACATCCAGCCATGAAAGTCCGCTTCCTTAGCCGCTAGGCCACAACTGCCCCTTAGACTGAAGACTGGTGACCTTATACACATTCATAATTTTTTTTGTCATTTCAGATAGCATAGCTATCAATTTTAATCAGCATGTGTAGGTGGTGTTTATATGTGGTATTTTGAGCATGTCCATCTAAAACGTATATAACAGTTGAGACAGTCATGTCTGTCTGGATTACGCTCCGCAGTCAGACGCAGCGGAGTTCTCATGTCTTCTACCGGCACGACCTGATCAACCAGCTGCAGCACAACCACGCGTTGGTCACACTGGTGGCAGAGAACCTGTCTTCCTACATGGAGAACATGAGACAGTTCTCCAAAGGTCAGTGCTGTCCAAGTCATTTTTGCTTTTTTGTTGCTTAGATATGGCACAAACAGTACCTGCCTGGGATATGCATATTATGGGAACTTTTGTGTTTTAGATATTGCCAGTTATTATCAATCTGTAATAAGTTGTTAGAGAAGGCTGAGTTCTGTTGTGTTTGTCCTTCCACAGAGCACCCAGGATTTGACCCACAGACAGTCAGACCAGGCAGCCGCTACAGCCACGTCCAAGAAGTCCAGGAGAGACTGAACTTTCTCAGGTACGAAAACTTGATTATTTGATTCCTTTATAAAAATCAGCTCTCGATTGCTTGAACCTACATTGCACATCACTGACTGCAGGTTCCTGCTGAAGGACGGCCAGTTGTGGCTCTGTGCTCCTCAGGCCAAGCAGATATGGAAGTGCTTAGCAGAGAATGCTGTCTTCCTGTGTGACCGAGAGGCCTGCTTTAAGTGGTATTCCAAGCTCATGGGTGACGAGCCTGACCTGGATCCTGACATCAACAAGGACTTCTTTGAGAACAACGTTCTACAGCTAGACCCCTTGCTGCTCACTGAGAATGGAATGAAGTGCTTTGAACGATTCTTTAAAGCTGTAAACTGCAGGGAGGGAAAGCTGGTAGCCAAACGGCGGGCTTACATGATGGATGACCTGGAGCTGATAGGGCTGGATTACCTCTGGAGGGTGAGGAGTCCTCAATCACAATAAATATTTTTCAGGTGTAAGGCAGAGATGATGCTGGCTCTTTAACTTCTGCTCTATTTTTCACAGGTTGTGATCCAAGGTAGTGATGATATCGCCTCAAGAGCAATTGACTTACTGAAGGAGATTTACACCAACCTTGGACCAAAATTACAAGCCAATCAGGTCTGTCCCCCTTTCTGCACCACCTTAATGTTGACAATATTTAGTGAGCTGATCTCAGAATTTTAACCAAAAAGTAATTCAAACCTTTCTGCATTTGCAGGTGGAGATTCATGAGGATTTTATTCAGTCCTGCTTCGATCGCCTGAAGGCGTCGTACGACACACTCTGCGTGCTGGATGGCGATAAAGACAGCATCAACTGCGCCAGGCAAGAGGCCATCCGCATGGTTAGGGTGATGACCGTACTCAAGGAGTACATCAACGAGTGCGACAGCGACTACCACGAGGAGAGGACCATCCTGCCCATGTCCAGGTACACGGGTTGAGTTAATCAAGTCACTTGTAGTGATTTATTTAAGGTGTAAAAGTCAGTGTTGATTCCATTTCAGTGTTAAATTGCTTTATGTATGAATAAATACGAATAGGTAAACAGGTACGTATAAATTAGAACCTAATTCAAGCTATGTTTAACAGTCTGTATGATTTTTAAAGACGTGCTGTCTCTAGAATGGTCTAGTACAGGGTGAAACTGATATCTTTAATTAGAATAACGTCATACCCTTAAACCTATTCCAGTTTTTTGAATAAATAAATGTTGAAAGTTTGGGGTTATTAAAAGATGAACTACATTTAAAGGAAATGTCCCCTTTCTTACTCCATACTTCTCTGCAGAGCATTATGCACACTTTTATTTATTTATTTATTCTTTTTCATAGAGCATTTCGGGGGAAGCACATTACACTGGTAGTGCGTTTTCCAAACCAGGGCAGGCAGGTGGATGACCTGGACATCTGGTCTCATACCAACGACACCATTGGCTCAGTGCGCCGCTGCATCCTCAATCGAATCAAAGCCAATAGCACACATACAAAAATCGAGCTTTTCATTGGCGGAGAGATTGTTGACCCTGCAGATGACCGGAAGCTTATTGGCCAACTCAACCTTAAAGACAAAACGGTCTGTCTCGAAGAATGCAGTGTGCCTTTTGCTCAACCTTTTACATTTTAAAATGTTTGTTTATATATTTTTTTATATAATCTTCATAAATTTTTAATGCATTGCCTCTCCTCTCCATTCCATAGTTGATAACAGCAAAACTGACCCAGGTGAGTTCCAACATGCCTTCCAGCCCAGACAGCTCCTCTGACTCCTCCACAGGCTCCCCTGGTAACCACGGCAACCACTACAGCGAAGGTCCCAACCCTGAAGTGGAGAGTTGTCTGCCTGGAGTGGTGAGCCAGCTTTTAACTTGCTGTATACAGAGTGTACACTTCATTTAGACCTTTTATTTTATTTATTTGTTTATTTATTTAGGGGGGGTCATATAATTTGTCATTATATCTGATTTCAGCAAATTGAATCAAACATAACAGAATGAGCTTAATTCAAAGTGCTTTTTTTCCTTAAGATGGGGCTTTTAAACACAGCATTACATTCCTTTCCCATCTGAAAATTGATTTATGTTTGAAGGTACATGTAGGTACATGATAAGGAACACATCCTCATTAACCAGTCTTTCTGGTATTGTCTTTGCAGATCATGTCGCTGCACCTGCGGTACATCTCGTTCTTGTGGCAGGTGGCTGATCTGGGCTGCACCCTCAACATGCCGTTGCTTCGAGATGGAGCCCGAGTTCTGATGAAGCTCATGCCTCCAGGTACACAAACACACACAAGCAGCGACCTGAGCCACAGTGGGTCCGATTTAAAATCCCATCCACGGCGTTCTTCATCCTTCATCTTTGTTTTTTTTTATCATTTATTTCTTTTTTCATCTGGTAAATCATGTACTTATGGTTAAGAATCTTTTGGACACTTTTTGTTGAGTATAATTAATCACCTTGTGGGAAGAATCACCCAATCAGTTTTTGATGGCACACAGATAACACTACAGTAGAAAACCTGAGGGCCATCTGTCTGGACCATGCCAAGCTGGGGGAGAACAGCCTGAGCCCCACTCTAGATTCCCGCTTCTTTGGCCCATCGCCCTCGCAAGTGCTCTACCTTACTGAGGTGTGTCCTCACTCAGCTCACTCAGTGGTTTAATCCTCATCACTTTTTATAAGTGTGGGTGTTATAACTTAGGTTTACTATAAAAAGTCTATTCACGTTTGTTTTACTAGACATAGTTTACTGTATTTGCATTTTTATTTGATTGTATGTTTTTAAATGTATATGTGTTTTAACCCCTTGCTTTTTCAGGTGGTCTATGCTCTCCTCATGCCTGCCAGTGGCACATTGGGAGAGGATGCTAGTGACTTCCAGTACAATTTCCTGAAAAGCGGAGGCCTTCCCCTTGTACTGAGCATGCTCACCAGAAACAACTTCTTGTCCAATGCGGACATGGAGACACGGCGTGGAGCCTACCTGAATGCACTGAAGATTGGCAAGCTTCTGCTGACCGCTGTTGGTTTTGGTCATGTGAAGGCTGTGGCAGAGGCCTGTCAGCCAGTGGTGGAGGGCACCAGTCCAGCATCCCCAGTTAGTGCAAACACACGCAAACACGGCCCACTATCTATTAAACAACTTTCAGCAATCATAATTGTTGACACATGGCTCAATCTTGAACTACCTGTTAGATCACAAGACTTATCACCTCATAGTACCGGTATTATGACCAGCCATAATTGTAGTGGTCTTTCCTTAAATTTAAATGATTCCATGAAACAATTAGTTTAATGTGTGCTGGTCTCAGATTCATTTTGTGTATTGCTTTCAAAATTCACGACCACTGAAAGCAGCTAAAATGGATGCTTACTGGTTATTTATGCGCTAGTCTTTGTTTGAATGGTAATGACCATTATGGTTGCTGGGGTAGTTTCTGGCCAAGTAAAAAATTTTCTGAGAGAAGCAGTTATGTACAGTGGTGATAACACCGGAGACATTTTAAAGGCAATTTACATAGTGTCTGTATTATAATGGTATAATTAAAGTAAAAATAGATAAACTGATGTATGTGATTTCACTGTTAACCATTTGGTCTGGTGCTCTCACAGATAAACCAGGCTACTCATGACCAGGCACTGGTGCTACAGAATGCTCTCCAGAACATTCCCAATCCCGCCTCAGAGTGCATGCTCCGCAATGTGGCCATACACCTTGCCCAGCAGATTTCTGATGAGGTCAGCAACCCTTTTGTCACTTGATTGAAGCATTTGGAAAACTGGTTAATAGTCTTTGTTCAACCGGGATTTCTCTGTCACACACAGAACTTCTTCCAAGCCTCCAAGTACATACCAGACATCTGCGTAATCCGTGCCGTGCAAAAGATTGTTTGGGCATCAGGCTGTGGCTCTGTCCAGTTGGTCTTCAGCTCTAATGAAGAGATTAGCAAGATCTATGAGAAGGTACTGAAGCTGTTAGCATCTCTCTTCCTTGTTACCTGCAAACCAGCCGTTAATGCAACAACATACGCCTTGAAAAGAATTGTTCATTCATCTTTATTCTGTTTGCAGACGAATGCTGGCAATGAGCCGGATGCTGAGGATGAACAAGTGTGCTGTGAAGCTCTGGAGGTTATGACACTGTGCTTCGCCCTCATCCCCACTGCACTTGACACGCTCAGCAAGGAAAAGGCCTGGCAGACCTTTATCATCGACCTCCTGCTGCACTGCCAGAGCAGGTCAGTGTCCAAGACAAACATGGACAAGCACCAACACACAGGCTTGAAATCATACATGATCTTTGGTCCATTTTGTTTTCTGAATCTAATATGGTGTTTGTGATGTTTCAAAGGTTGGTTCGACAGATGGCACAGGAACAGTTTTTCCTCATGGCCACCCGCTGCTGTATGGGGCATAGACCCCTCCTGTTTTTCATCACCCTCCTCTTCACTGTCCTGGGTGTAAGTGTTAATCAAAAGGTGTTTGGTGTGACCAGATGACTGTGTTTGTAGGAAAATGTAAATATATGTGTGTGTATGTACACATGTTCTTTGGAATTAAACAAAATGTATACTTTATTTTGGGGGGGGGGGAATCAGCTTGGTTTTCTGTCACTTTTTCTTTTGCCCCTTCTCAGAGCACTGCCAAAGAAAGAGCAAAGCATGCTGGGGATTATTTTATACTTTTGAGGCACCTGTTGAACTACGCCTATAACAGTAACATCAACTTGCCCAACGCTGAAGTCCTGCTTAACAACGAAATTGACTGGCTAAAGAGAATCAGGGTGAGCTGAACAATCTAGATCAGAAATGACATTTTATATTTGAAGTTTTTGTTTCAAATGTTTCTCTTTTTAGGATGAAGTAAAACGGACTGGTGAGACAGGAGTCGAGGAGACTATTTTGGAAGGTCATCTTGGGGTCACAAAGGAGCTCCTGGCTTTCCAGACTCCTGAGAAGAAGTTCTATATTGGCTGTGAGAAAGGCGGGGCCAACCTCATCAAGGTGCCCTTCAGAGCGTTTCTCAGTAACATAGAAGCATCATTAAAGAGCGACGCTCTGCTGACCCCTCTGTGCCCCTCTCCCCACACAGGAACTGATAGATGACTTCATCTTCCCAGCCTCGAACGTATATCTGCAGTACGTGAAAAGCGGCGACTTCCCGGCCGTTCAGGCGATCCCGGTGTGCAGCAGCCCCGCCTCAATCAACGCTGGCTTTGAACTGCTGGTGGCGCTTGCTGTGGGCTGTTTTCGCAACCTCAAACAGACTGTGGACACGCTCACCGACATGTATTACTTAGGTAAACTACTTGGGTAGTTGTCACTTAACTCTGCTGAACTCAGTCCTCCTAGAGAGTTTGTTTCCGTCTTCTGTGCTTTTTCACATGCATAATTAAGCTGGTAATAATCACCTGATCCTCATTAAGCAATGACTGTAATGAAAACGGTTCAGTTTCACAGACTGGATTAGAGCAATACAGGCTTTATTGAAAATCAGTGGTAATTAAATGATTACAAATGGGATTTGATATCATTTGATTTTATGAACTGGTTGAAAGCAGACATCTTCACCCAAGCTCTACAGCCCTCTGAAATTCTTGTGTGCGCTGTGCAGGGGGTGAGTCTCTGACCGAGTGGGAGTATCTGCCTCCTGTGGGACCAAGACCTACCAAAGGCTTTGTGGGGCTGAAGAACGCAGGAGCAACGTGCTATATGAACTCCGTCATCCAGCAGCTTTACATGATCCCACCAATCAGGAACGGCATTCTGGCTATCGAGGGCACCGGAAGTGATGTAGACGATGACATGTCAGGAGATGAAAAACCAGACAATGAGGTTCATGCCTCAAATCTTTAACACCTTTTCACAAAGCCTTACTACAGATAAATTACATTGTGCCCATAATTAATGATTTTATTGGAGACTTATCCTGCTGCTACAAATGACAGCCTATCCATAGGATGCAAATATGAATGTATTTTTTTTAATATATATATTTAGAGTAATGTGGATGCCAGGGATGAGGTCTTCAGCTATCATCATCAGTTTGAGGACAAGCCTTCTTTGAGTAAAGCAGAAGACCGGAAAGAGTACAATATTGGGGTGTTACGCCATCTACAGGTCATTTTTGGTCACTTGGCGTCGTCTAGACTGCAGTACTATGTGCCTAGAGGCTTCTGGAAACAGTTCAGGTAAGATATATTTTCTGTAAAGTAACCTTAACTTTTATTTTATCTGTTATTTCCACTGGATCCTATTGTAAAATCTGATTTAATACCAGATTAAGGTAAAAAAGACACAAAGGTACTGATCAAGAATGTCATTATAATATTTGTGTATACCTGTAGATAAACCGTTGTTTATCCTTAATTTTTTTTGTCTAACCATTTACCACTTCATACCCATCTGTGTAGGTTATGGGGTGAGCCAGTGAATTTGCGGGAGCAGCATGATGCCTTGGAGTTCTTCAACTCTCTGGTGGACAGTCTGGATGAGGCCCTGAAAGCTCTGGGTCATCCCACCATGCTCAGCAGGGTCTTGGGGGGCTCCTTTGCTGATCAGAAAATATGCCAGGGTTGTCCTCACAGGTACAGTAATAATCAGTGTGGCTGGGGCATTTAGTTTCCTTTCAGTCTTGTCTTGTCATGGTTTACTAAAAACTGTGTGTTGTGCCTGTCTGGCAGGTATGAATGTGAGGAGTCCTTCACAACGCTGAATGTAGACATCAGGAACCACCAAAACCTCTTGGACTCCTTGGAGCAGTATGTCAAAGGGGATTTGTTAGAGGGAGCTAATGCTTACCACTGTGAAAAGTGCAACAAGAAGGTACAGGACACTGCTTTGAGGGAACACCATTAAAGGTCCCATGACATGAATGTTTTTGCTTTTAAATCGGTCTTGTTGGTCCAGTAATACCGTATCTGAAGACTATTTCCGAAATTCAGCCTTGGTGCATAATTACAGCCAGTTTGAGGGGGCATTCGCAGAAATCACGTTGCCACAATTCACCAACTACAATGTTTGGCAGCATTTTTTCTGAAAAACATAAATGAATCCCCTGCTTGTTCAGTCCCCTAAAACATTATATCCACGGTCAGTGGATATAATGTTTTAGGGGAGGGCTGGGGAATTCTCTTGAGTGGAAAAGCATGAGAAATGGGAGAATCTTTTTCCCTTTATGACCACATAAGGGGGGCAAATTCCAGATCCGACCATCTGAGCTGCCGAACCGCAAAGCCTATTGCAATTTCAAGCCACTGCATGGGACCTATGAAATGTCCAAAAAGTGCATCGTTTTGTACCTTCGGCTCAGCTCTCGTTCTCCCCTGCAGGTGGATACAGTGAAGCGCCTCCTCATTAAAAAGCTTCCTCCTGTTCTGGCCATTCAGCTTAAGCGCTTCGATTATGACTGGGAACGAGAGTGCGCCATTAAGTTCAACGACTACTTTGAGTTCCCACGCGAGCTTGACATGGAGCCCTACACTGTCGCTGGGGTGGCCAAACTAGAGGGGGATGATGTCAGCCCAGAGAGCCAGGTCATCCAGCAAAACGAGGTGTCAGACCCCGAGCCTCCAGGTGGAAGCTCCCGATATCGGCTAGTGGGGGTCCTGGTCCACTCAGGGCAAGCCAGCGGCGGCCATTATTACTCTTACATCGTGCAGCGGCATGGAAATGGCGTGGATGGTCAACGTGATCATTGGTACAAGTTTGACGACGGTGACGTGACCGAGTGCAAGATGGACGATGATGAGGAGATTAAGAATCAGTGTTTTGGTGGCGAGTACATGGGTGAGGTGTTTGACCACATGATGAAGCGGATGTCTTACCGGCGGCAAAAGCGCTGGTGGAATGCCTACATACTGTTCTACGAGCGCATGGACGCGCCAGACGGGGACACTGACCTGCTGAAGTACATCTCAGAGCTGACCGTTTCACCGCAGCCCACACAGCTTAAAATGCCGTCGGCCATCGAGTGCAGTGTTCGCAAACAGAATGTGCAGTTCATGCACAGCCGCATGCAGTACAGTCTGGAGTACTTCCAGTTCATCAAGAAGCTGCTCACCTGCAACAGTGTCTACCTGAATCCTCCCCCAGGTACAGCACGCCCACATAAATACTTCATATTAGATCTGCTGCCTCATTCGAACCCATTTCTTCTTTTAAAGGTCTCTTATTATGAATTTTTTATTTTATTTATTTATTTATTTTTAAGTCATCCCCTCTGAAGTCTGTTTCTGAAATTCAGCCATGGTGCAGAATTACAGCCACTTTTATCCAGTGCAACAATTAGATTTCCGCCCTTTCTGTATCTGTAGTTTTAATTTTAAATTTAATTAACCCACTGGTTCTTCAGAGCCTTGCATGACTGAACAACAAAAATACATTTGTGCTGATTTTTACATCCAGTCACCAAGCAACTGCAATGCTTTGCACGTTTGGAAGTCATGACTGTCTGTGAGAGGGTTTTAGTGAAGGGGTGGGAAATTCTCTGGGCAGTAAAAGCATGAGAATCTGTAACCATTCCCCTTATGATCAGACCATCTGAGCTGCCGCTCTCTGAACACTGCATCATTTACACTGCAGCTGTAAAATGCTGTGCATTTTTGTTAAGCTTTTATTTGCCACTCCGCCTTGACAGAGTAACTAATCAGTTTGTTGAATTAGAGAACCGTTCCAAAATCTGACTCCTCCTGGGGTGAGTAAACCATTGTTTGCAGTATTTAGTGTTTAATCGTTTGCAAATGTTGACTTTAAGTTGATAAGTAAGTTGTGTAGAGTAAGCATAGGGGCCACTAAGTTAGACCAAATCTCCTCTCTTTCCTGAACATGTCCGGCCAGGTTGTAGACTTGTCTGGGTGATTTTAAACGTCAATTCATTGGCTTCTACCTGAGTATTTGTGCTACAATTTAAAAAAACGGCAAAAAATGCATTCTGGCAGCATTCTGTACCCCTCCCCCCCAACTCCTTCCACAAATGGGCAATATTCGCAAAATCTTCACTATCTATTTTAGTCTGCTGCATGTATACTTGTAAGTTTGGCTTTTTCCTTCAACTCAGATTTAGTTTTAAAGGTTAATTTTCTTTGCCTAAATAAAATTTCACAAGCAACACACTAGCCTTCATTTTACATCTCAAATTTGTTGCTCCCAGGAGTTTTCTCTTTTTCTGGGTCCAAATGGCTCTTTGAGTGTTAAAGGATGCAGACCCCTGATTTTGGAACGTTTTGGTCTTTGGAAGTTCAAAATGTACAATATATGCAGTTTTGCAGGTCAGAAAATGTTTTGCAGTAGATATGTAGTCTTTGGGAGTGTTTTGTAAAGCAGGCCCACCCCCTGCTGTTCCAGGTCAAGATCACCTCCTACCAGAAGCTGAAGAAATTGCAATGATCAGCATTCAACTTGCTGCAAGATTTCTGTTCAGCACCGGTTTCCACACAAAGAAGGTGGTTCGAGGTCCTGCCAGTGACTGGTCAGTGTGCTTTGTGTGTGCTTGTGTTGCTGCATGATTATGGCCAAAATGATTATTATCCCGAATATTTTTATCAATATTGTAATCACTATTATTAATTGCGATAATTCATTATTATAGGTGAAGTACATTTTTATTGCACTTTCTATTTGGCTATTAAAAACCAACTTGTCGTTGTTATTTTTTTTATTTATTTATTTTTAAATATGAAAGATTTACAGATACTCTGACAAATAACATTATTCATGTTAAAGACCAAACACAAAATTTTGTAACATACTAGATGATGATCAAATGAAATGCATATGCATTGATTCCTCGTTTGCTCGTTATTACAGCCGTACGCTGTGCAAAAGTCCGACTCTTTCGCTCGTATAGTCAGAGAAGCCTGATTGAACGAGCTTAGAACCCGGTCCAAATATGGCGGTGGTACTGAGGCATCTAGTGTATAAATATCTATGGTGTATATATCTGTTACGGTTGCCAACTTTTTCAATTTCAAAAGAGGGACATTTTCTTGCAGGTGAACGCAGCCGATCATGTCTCGCTGTCCTTATGAGGTTGCCACCCAGTCTATGCTTTTGTTCGCCCAGTGATTGCTGGTTCTATAAATGAATATATCGCCGACGGTCATCTTCGTTTAATTGTGGCAGCCAAAATCATGATCGTGAATTAAAATTTGATTAACTGCAGCCCCTGTGTGTGTGTGTGTGTGTGTTTCCTGCATTATCTTCCTCTTACCCCTTTTCACCTCTGTTAGGTATGATGCCCTGTGCATCCTCCTGCGTCACAGTAAGAATGTCCGCTGCTGGTTTGCACACAACGTCATGTTTGCATACCCCACCCGCTTCTCTGAGTACCTACTGGAGTGCCCCAGCGCCGAGGTCCGGGGGGCTTTCGCCAAGCTCGTCGTCTTTATTGCCCACTTCTCCTTGCAGGATGGTCCCTGTCCCACACCTGCAACCTCACCCAGCACCTCCGCTCAGGTACAGAAGCAAGATTGAGTGACTTTGGGCTGATTTTTCTGTTGGGTGTCTAACACAAGAGATTTTTCCTCAACAGACATGTGATAACCTTAGTCTCAGTGACCATCTGCTGCGGGCTGTGCTCAACCTCCTGAGGAGAGAGGTGTCTGAACATGGCCGCCATCTCCAGCAGTACTTCAACCTGTTTGTCATGTATGCCAATCTGGGTAAGTCAATACCAGTCTTGTCTCCTCTTAACTTTTTAATGCTCCTGTTTTTGAGGAAAGCTCACAAGTCTATCTTGTTCCATCTCTAGGTTTGGCAGAAAAGACTCAGTTGTTGAAGCTGGGGGTTCCGGCCACGTTCATGCTGGTGGCGCTTGACGAAGGCCCTGGTCCACCTATTAAGTACCAGTATGCCGAGCTGGGCAAGCTGTACACGGTGGTGTCCCAGCTTCTTCGCTGTTGCGATGTATCATCGCGCATGCAGTCTTCTATCAATGGTGAGATTCTGCAGCCTCTTTGGCCTTTTATCATAATTATGAACTATCACTTCATTGTGCTGTTAAAGTTACAAGTTTGCTCACACCTTTACCTCTCACGCTCAGGTAATCCTGCTCTTCCAAACCCATATGGCGACCCCAACCTCACGCAACCCATAATGCCACTGCAACAGCTGGTGGCGGAGATCCTGTTCGTCCGCACCAGCTATGTGAAGAAAATAATCGAGGACTGCAGCAACTCTGAGGAGACTGTAAAACTGCTGCGCTTCTGCTGCTGGGAGAACCCACAGTTCTCTTCCACGGTGCTCAGCGAGCTGCTCTGGCAGGTGAGCCGATGTCTCAAGACATGCCAGACAAGTCCTGTATATTTGGTTTATAACCTTTTAACCCATAGGTACATCTTTTATTATGAAATGTATATGCTTGTGTGTTCCCAGGTTGCTTACTCCTACACATATGAGTTGAGGCCTTACCTAGACCTGCTGCTTCAAATCCTGTTAATAGAAGACTCCTGGCAGACTCACAGGTCAGCCTCTTGTAGTAGTTAAACACTTGAGCACTCCAGATCAGCTCAGACTTGGCGCTTGCCTCTATGAAGCTGTTACGTTGCGGAGTTGACTTTAAAACCAGCAATTCAGACTTGTCCTGAATTTTCAGGACCATTATGGACCAAATTTATTGAGAATTGATTACTTTGCTATATAGTAGCAACCTCATTAGTGATAACACCTATAGACTGATTCATATTTTGAATGTTATGCTGTGATTATTGAGATTGCTTGTTATTTTACAAGCAGGATCCACAACGCACTCAAGGGCATCCCTGATGACAGAGATGGACTCTTTGACACCATTCAACGGTCCAAGAACCACTACCAGAAAAGGGCCTACCAGTGCATCAAGTGTATGGTGGCCCTCTTCAGCAACTGTTCAGTAGCCTACCAAATCCTTCAGGTCAGTTTTCAACGCTGGTGCCTTCAGTCGTTCGGTAGAATATGTGGGTTCTTACCTTTCCCACACAGTCAAAAGTTTGGACTCACCTACACTGTGGTGGTTATGGAGACTAACATTGAGCTGTTTTGAAGAGTGTAATGCAAGAAACATTTACTAAAGGGATTAGTTGTCACATGTGACACAGCACAGCACCCAGTGGCCACATTGAAATGTGGTCTCAGCATTGAACCCTGAGGGAGCAGTGGGCAGCCATGAAAGGTGCCCGGGGAGCAGTGTGAATCTGTTTGTTCAGAGTCGCCTCTTTTTACCTTTTATGGCTGCTTTGTCCACTAGTGTCATCAAAAGCCGCTTCATGAGAGAAAGTGTTAAGCATAAACCTTCAGCGGTTGGAAACAGTTCCTGTCGGCGGAGAGAAGCCAAGAGTGTGAAATGCTGCAATCACAGCAAAAGCTCCCTGCTTTGCAGAGACTCAAATGCTCAACTTTTGCCTTGGTTTTTTGTTTGCATAACCTCACGTGTTTTATTTCCTAGTCTTCTTTCTTCAGTTTTGTTTATGTAAAAATGATCATGAAAAAAATGCAAGACTCATAAACGAGTAGGTGTGTCGAAACGTTTGACTGGTAATGTTTGTTTCCAGAGCAATGGTGACCTGAAGAGGAAGTGGACGTGGGCGGTCGAATGGCTCGGGGACGAGTTGGAGCGCCGGCCGTACACGGGGAACCCGCAGTACAGCTACAACAACTGGTCCCCTCCCGTCCAGAGCAACGAGACGTCCAATGGCTACTTTCTGGAGCGTTCACACAGCGCACGCATGACTCTAGCCAAGGCCTGTGAGCTCTGCCCTGAGGAGGTGAAACAACCACGGCCTTCATCTCTGCTTTAAACTAATAGAATAGAATCAGTTCATTAGGACACAGCTTGGAGCAGAACATGATTTATTCAGAAATTCATCTGATTAAAATACAACAAATATTTTGTCTTCATGTTGCTCTTTCAGGAACCAGATGACCAGGAAGCCCCGGATGACCATGACTCCTCCCCCCCTGAAGACACTGCCCTATACCCCCACTCTCCAGGGACTCAGTATCCACAGGTAAATTCCGTAGTTGTCCCCGCCGTGAGGCATTCACGTATGTTCACAATAATGTGATATTTTGTCCCTCACCCTTTTCAGCAAAACAACCACCCTCACGGTCAGCCATACACTGGCCCAGCAGCACAGCACATGAACAACCCCCAGCGGCCCCCACAGCGGCCCCAGGAGAACTGGGAAGGGACGGAGGATGTGCCACCAGTCCAGACTAAGGAGTAAATCTGCTACGCCTCCGCCACGCAGCATCACCTTCCCAACTCCATACCCCAGTTCAGGCCACCTCCACCGCTTTACCCCTGCACTTCAGCGTCTCATTTCCCACTCCTCTTCTCCTCAAAACGGAACCTTGAGTGAATCCATACTTTCCGTTGGCCTTTTTGGAAAGTTCCTGCTCTGAGAGCGTTTAGAAAAGAGCAGCCGACCGCCCAGTGCTTCAGTTTGTATGTGTGCCTGGACTGACAAATGAAGGTGTTTTGCGTAGAACCAGGTTCCATAATTTCAGGGCTGGCAGTCTAGCCTAAAAATGTTGTTGCAGTATTTATCCGGTTGCGCTAGCATTTACAACATTTGACATTTACTGTAATTACTGCTCTGACTAGGCTACTTCACTAGTTAGTCATGGCATCACTTGATAACAGAACTGGGGTACAATTTTTGGAGTTATTTAAATATCACATTTTTAAGATGCAGTGCCCAGCCCTGCAGGAAAACCCCCTACCATTACAACAAAACTATCAAAATCTAAAGGTTTTTTTGTGGCCTTTATTGGGATGGACAGGACAGGACCTGCTGGGTCAGAATGGAACTGTAAGCACTGTCCTGGGTTTTCAGGGCCTCCAGGTTGGACCATCTGGCTGGCTTGTTTTCTGAATGGCTTCTGAAAAGTGAGCAATTTTTTTTTTCTTGAAATTTTTCTGCTTGAGGTGTCACTTTTGGGGTTTTCATAGATCTCGCTCTGGTCCTCAATGGATGAGAGGGTTTGATTGATTTTGTGGGGAGTTGCAAAGGCCACAGCAGCTGAGCTCTTTAATCCAACCTTAATTGGAAAAGCACCTACCTACTTGTGTATAATCTGTTTCCATTATCTCGCTTTTGGCACTTCATCATTGGCTAACCATACAATGGTAGCGGCTGTCACTGGTGTTTCATTTAGATCCTTAGGGTTTTTTTTTTTTTTTTTTTTGATTGATATATATATATATCAGACTGTGGAATCCTGAAGGTGGTGTATGTGTACACCAGCAATATGCTAAAGGGGCTGTGGTTTTTAAATGATTGTGTTGAAGCACTGCTGATGGACAAGAAGATGGATCGTCCAGAACAGATGCAAGTGGAAAGCAGGGTTATGTTGCGTTCAGCTGTGAAGGGGTGTTGCTACTAGGACTCATCTAAAACAACACTAAATACTGTATCACATTTTAACGTGAATGTGTGGAAGTTCCTTGTCTGAAATACCAAAAAAAAAAAAAAGCAGACATTTAAGATTAAAGGCCTGATATTATATTTAAATCCTTTGCTGTTTTTGTTTTATAGAGGTTATTTTGCTGAAACTTAAGAAAAGTAGTGTTTGATTTAAGAGGAACATTTGTCCTTGTGTTATTTTTAAGAAAGATTTATTCACTGTACAGAGCTTTTTTTTTTTTTTTTTTTTTTTTTTTTGTTTTTCTTTTGCCAAATTTTTGTTTTTGGTCATAGTGTGAAGCTGGGATTCTGGAGCTAGTCGCCATGGGAACTTTCCACTTGAAGTTTTATCTCTACAAAGGTATATAACTACAAAAACATTGCGAAACTAGCAAGAATAAAAGTTCAAATGCAACTTTCAGTTTGTAGCTTTCTGAATTTTCATTAATGGTACATTTTGTAAATACATGATGCACGCAAAGTATAGAAAAAGGAAAAAAATACAAAAACTGGTAGGACAAAATGTATTTTGGTAGTGAAACAAAATGTCTCCTGATTGATTTTTCATTTCTCGTTTCACCAAAAAGTTGCATGGATTGGGGGTGGGGGAAATTCCAGATTTCTGCCAAAACAAACCAGTGGCCTATAGACATGCTGTTTATATATATATATAAGTATATAAAAAATAATGTTTTACAAGGAAAATAATTGGTAACATGGAGTTTCATGATGGAAGTGGGTATGGTGTACTGCAATGAAGATCCAATAGATTTTTTTTTTTTTTTTTCAGCAGCTCTTTCCTGCCCTGATAAAGCACTACAGCTCATTCTTTTCACTTTTGTTGAAAAGGTTTTTTTTTTTTTTTCCTCTCTCCTCCAGTTTTAAAGATTTATTTGTAAATGTTAATTCAGGATCATTTTTGCCTTCTATATATTTTTTGGTTAATTCTTTTAAAGCATTTTTGTCAAAGTTGCATGGATGGTTCCATCCCTTGATCTGCCTTAGAGCACTGTACAAACCCAGCACACTGTAAAGTTATACTTAAAGGAAAGTTAAAGAAATAAATGGTATTTGAATTATTTGTCTGTGTATGATTTCTTTTTAGTAGTCTCTGGCAAATGGTATAATTTTTATTATTATTTATTTTATTTTGGTCATCTAGTCTATGGTCATCTAAAACCTGGAAAAGTCATGCAGTTTGAAAAGAGAATTTTCCAGACCTTGAATAGTTTTGGAATATGAAATAAAAGTATAAAGTAATGGAAAATTATTGAAATTGGATTGACATATGAACGTATAATGAAGTACATAGTTTCCTTAAGACCGCGTTAAGAAACGACACGTGGGACTGCATGTGTTGCTTCCATATTCCAGCACCTCCGCAGCCGCGAGTCTCCTTTTAAGTCATGTCAATTACAGCTGCTGATTTGCGACTGAACCTGATGAGGACCGCTTTACTCCGGCTTGGGCTTGTGCAAACTTGCAGGAAGAAACACTTCCTCCAAATTAAGCTTTTTGGGGTTGTCATATAGTTTAGTCTAACAATATTGTGATTAAATTAGCTTTTTTTTTTTTTTTTTTTCTCCCCACGTGCACATGTGGAAGAACCCTGCTTACAAGTGCATCTAAAAATATAGAATTAATTGTTTTAAAGGCAACATGAAAGCTTATTGACCATGTATTGAGTGTATAAGTGAAGAAATTTCATATATAGAATGTAGCACAGGATTCAGTTAAATCGAACTATACGATTTATCTACTTTTTTAAAAAAATGTTCAAGCACCCATCTGCCTTGCCGTTGAAAGGCTTTGCCTAATTGGTAATTGGCTCCTTTATCCTTCAGCATATGTTCCTGTACTGACTAGGAGCAGTAAAGGCGAGCTTCCTCTGAGCTTTAGAAGACCTGTAACTGAACAAATAAGACGGAAATTACATGTGCAGCTTTTTTTATCTGCAGATTGGGTGTGATGAAAGGTCAAACATGAGGTCACATTGCCAAAGAAACACTCATAACCAAGAATGCTACACTTTGGGCAGCTGGTGAATTAAGCAAGCACTTTCCTGATTTATTTCTAGACTTTTGATTGGATGACAATGTCTCATTTTTAAGGTTATGTGGTAGTTCTAATGCAGGTTTACTTCTCTCTCACTTATTATTCATAACCACTTGATAGATAGATACTTTATTCATCCCAGAGGAAAATTCTCCTAAGCAGGGTTGTGACTGCTGTAGCCAATCCAGGGATGTTGGGTGCAGAGTGGTGAAATGTACAGAACATTTTTGATAAAAAATTTAACTGTATTTCACACTTAAGGAGTTTACCTGCAATGCCACTAGTTTGTTGGCCTTCCTCTTCCTCTCCTGCACTATTCCTAAAATGAATCACATTAATAAAATCTTTTGTAATGTGCATTATAACACAGTGTGTTAGTGCTCACTCTGAAATTGTAGCATTTAGAATAGAAATGTACTTGATGAAATGTGAAATCTGATTTAGGGTCTAATGATAAAATCTAAAAAAAAATCCACCAGACACCACAACACTCAAAACTTTGATCAGATATTGTATTTACCCATGTCACTTCTGTATTAACTGTGCTTTACACTATCATCACAAGTAAAGAGTTTCTGCCAGATATCTGTGACAACATTTCTGAAGCCAATGGAATCTCAATTTAAATTAAATCCAGAATCACTTTTCATTATTAATTATCGTAGCTGATTCTCCTTTTTTTTACCACTGAAAACACAGCACAGAAATCAGAACATGGCTGTCTTTTCATATAGAAAGAAAACTGCAACTTCATCCACCCGGCATCCGTCAGGCTGGTTCTTCTTGAAAACAGGGGAATCAGAGTTGAATTTAGCACATTTTCACAGTCTGTCCTCTCTCCACTACTCACCGGAATTCCTGGTACAGGAATATTCAACAAAAAGATGGAAATATGTATTTTCTATGGGCCTGCAGTGCATCATATTTACTGTACCAGTAATTACAAGAACAAACTATGTGCTACTTTTTAAATAATTATAATAATACAAATATATACAAAAATAAAACTAATTTAACATAAAGGGTATCTACATTTCGAGGCAATGTCAAACCAAAGTCAACGTACTAACGACAGAAAAGATTTTCTCGAATGATCTCTTAATGCAATTTTGAAAAGGCGGCTAAAAAGGTACATCTCAAAGCATCAGTGTCGGTAAAGTACAAGAAAAAGTAAAAATCAGTAAAAAGTTCTCTCATTGAGAAAGTACTGAATCTTTACAATTTTCTCTTGTTCAGGTTGAGATGAATGTACTTTCTAAAAAAAAAGTATGTTAAACTTTACCATTAATGAAAGTGAAGTGTGATACACTGCAGCACAGCACACGGTGACACAACGAAATGTGTCCTCTGCTTTTAAACATCACCCTTGGTGAGCAGAACGGGGAGCAGTGTGTGGGGACGGTGCCCTGATCAAGGGGACCTCAGTGGCACCTCAGTGGCACCTTGGCAACCTCCTGAATACGGGGCCACCACCGGCCCAGCATAATGGCAGCATCGACGGCATTACTAGTGGGAGGTGCGTGAAGAAGCCCCTAAAGACAAATAAAAATCACGTTTTTTTCTTTTGTTTTGTTTCTGTTCATTGTCGTCGTTAATAACCGATAGTGATAAACGTCGCGACCAATGCGCGGCGTCGACCAATGAAACGCGGCGGTGACGCGCCGGTGACGCGCCGCCGTGTCCCAGCACGCAGCGCCGCCTGCTATAAAGCGGAGGTCGAGTCCGGGCACGGCTAACAGGATCTCGCCACGTTCAGAACTGTGTTTGCGCGTTTCTAGCTAGCTTCGTGGGGTTTTTTTTTCTTCTTCTTTAGTATCGTTTGAGAACAAAGGGAAGGTTTATCATTTTATTTAGTCAGGTACGCCGAGCGGGAGATTAAATAAATCGACGACGACGAAGGGGAACGTACCAGGACGACCAGCACATACCGGCAAACAAAGAAAATCCTTTCTCCAAATACGAAAATACATCCTCATTATTCTTTAGTTATGAGTCATGTGGCCGTCGAAAATGCACACGGTCTAGATCAGCAGGTAAGTGCGCGTTTTCTGGCGGTCCGTGTGCTCGATGCGGGCCGAACGCGAAGTTAGGAGCCGCGTACTCGTGGCCGTGCGGGGCCACAGCGTCGGGCTCATCTTGCTGCGTGTCGCCCTAATCTGCTGGTTAAGATGGAGGTTGGTGGAGCAGACGGAGGTAATGGTGGTGATGGCGGAACTGCGCCGCTCGATGCGGCGTTCGCTTCTTCGGCCGGGCCTCGTGGTTCCGTCACCATTTCTGGGCCCTTTAGGCTAAAACGCCCCGCGTTGCCCGGTCGAGTTCGTTCGGTGCCGTGGACGTGGACCCCGCTTTATTGTAGTATATATTTTACTTTAGCCGACCGCTATTTAGCAAGCGCATTCTTTGTTAGCTTTTAGCCGAAGTGGAACCGACGATCGGTTGACATTACTAGTTCCACGAAGAGTACGACGTTTTTCCCCAAGATCTATTCATGTTATTTATCCCCTTATTTCACCTTTTTTACGGTTTCGTGGTCTAAAGTGACTTAATACAGAACATTCCCCTCTGTAGGTTGGTTTTAGTTTCCGGCGTTTTGATTTAGTTTCGTATTAAGATGCCCCTTTTTTCTTAGTTTATAATACGTTTCCGCAACGTTTTTCACCGTTTCCCGTTAACCGTAACCGGCTAGTTTGCTCGCCGGTCTGCCGGCAAGCGGTGAAATTCGGCGCCGCGTTGCTTCGTCCTCTTTTTTTTATTTCTCGCTTCGTGGTTCTCTGGGGTCACTTGGAACCCCCCAACAAAGCTGCGCGACGGGGCCGAATTCCGGCTGGCCCTCTGGGAGAGTTCCCCTGCGGGATGCTACGTTAGCGTTAGCCGCGCGTTAGCGGTAGCCGATGCTAAAGGCCGGCCGGGCCGCGCAGTTTCTGTGTGCGTCACGCTCCTCGGGGCGAACGTCCGTACAGCGTTGAGACGACGTTTCCGTCGAGATGAGGGCTTTAAATCTCGATACTTCGTGAGTCTTACGTTTTCTAGTTTTTTTTTATTTTTTATTCGTATTATTTCGTAATGCTCTAGGTTTTTCCCCACCTTGGAGCAGCATGTTAAGTAGGGCATAGTGTTATGAGTGAATTGTGGTTTGCTATTAACGTCTTTTGGTACCTATAAAATAAGGAACTCTAAATGACTTGCGTTTTTAAATTCGCGTATTTGCTTGTTGTAAAGGTAGTCTCAAACCCTGTCTCATATTTTACTCATCAAACGTCTCCTTTTTTTTTCCTCCTCCCAGCTTGCTGCCCTAGACTTGAAGTCTGCTGACGTGCAGGGTGGTGGTACAGGCAGTAAGTGCTTTTTTATATTCTATTCAAGTGTTGTGGAAATCAATGAAGGTGAGCTGACTCTTAATTTATTTAATTTCTCTAGGACGTTACATTCCACCCCATTTACGTAACAAAGAAGCATCCAAAAATGGTAAGAATGGTATAAAAGCCTGTCTTCACATTAAGTTCACTCATTGACATCTCCCATCAACCGTTTTTGTAATGCATCAGGACAAAGCATCTCCCACCTCATTTTTTAATTTTTTATTTTTTTTTTGTTCCCCCAACATCACCTCAGCGAGTCAGTGTCGGTCCTGTGTTTAGACTTGAACATTTTGCTGGGATGGACCCCTAACTTCACCCAGTGCACAGTAGCGTCTGGTTACATGTTTGACACTGGGCCTCTACTTCCATTGCATGGGTCAGGATGTGACCGGGGGCTTGGGTCACTTTTAGTGATTGCGAAGCACGAATTAGTTATTTCTGGTGTGAGGCATGCTGCAAGGTGCTGCTTTAGCTTGTACGGTTTCAGATTCTTCTGTTGCAAGCTCAGTAAGGAGGGTGATATTGCTGTAGGTCATAGCAGCATTCTGAATTGAAGACTTTGTAGAACCCACCACTGACCACTTTATTACATTTTTTTTCCTCTAATAAGGCCAGAAATGGTTATTTCTCTACTAGACAGGTTGGTCTAGTGCCAACCAGAATTGGCTGCAAGTTTTGGTTGTGAATTGAATCCAAAAAGCTTAGCAGCACGACTGGTCTGCATGCTTTGACAAAAGTATACACGTCTGAAACATGGGCTTTATTCCCATACGGTGGGCTCTGAGAGCACTTATTGAAATGCAGTAAATGAACTTAGGGAAGCTTGGTGCTTATTTGTAGCATACCTTTTGCTTGTACTTTTGTACATCCTGAACAAAGCTAAGTTCAATTCCCTGCCCGTCCTTTTGGGGGCGGTGGTTTCCGGTTCAGGTAGCTGGTACAAATTCCCTTCAGCGGGGTACGGTCACCACAGTTTCCCAGTCGCCTTTTAAAGGCTCCCCGCTGCTCCCAAAGATGGTAATGGGTTAAATGCAGAGGACATTTTGTGTGCTGTGTGTATCACAACGACACAACTTTCATTGTTCAGTATCTCGCTTATTGCGGAGTCTTCACGGGAGTTATTTTATTTCTTCTCTCAAGATTCGGCAGGATGGGATGGAGGCCGGAGTAATGGCTTTGTAAATGGTTTCCATAATGGCGACCGAAACAGTTTTTCTGGACGTGTACCCCTTCGGCAGGACCGTGGTGGCCGTGGAGGATTTCGCGGAAGAGGCGGCAGCTCTTACAGCCCTGGCCAGCCAGTGCAGAGCTCAGGTTAATGAAGCTCTAGACCCGTTGCTATTATTTTAAAATTTTTTAATTTTTATTTATTTTTTTATATTAAGGTGGTTAGCTGAGGCCTGACCGCTACATACACCCTTATTTTTTTGGTAGTGGCCTAGTGGGCAACACACTCTCCTATGAACCATGACCCAGGTTCAAATCCCACTTACTACCCTTGTGTCCCTGAGCAAGACACTAAACCCTGAGTTGCTCCAGGGGGACTGTCCCTGTAACTACTGATTGTTAGTCGATCTGGATAAAGGCGTCTGATAAATGCTGTAAATGTAATTTATTAGAGGGATTTGGCTATGACAACAAAGATGGTGGTGGCTGGAATGTCCAGAGAGACAGAGATGCTTACACCAGTTTTGGAGGACGCAGCGACCGGGGCAAGTCTTCTTTCTTCAACGATCGAGGCTCTTCACGGCCAAGGTATGGGATTTTAAGTCTTCCCTACTGAACTGTGAGTTAACAGCAGCTATTTTTTTATAGCCCAAAATGCTGAGCAGTGCGCTATTGGTCTGCAGGTTTGAGCGTGGAGGGTTTGCGAGCGGTGGAGGCGGCCGCTGGTTAGATGACTCCAGGGATGAAGAAGACTGGTCCAAGCCGCTGTCTCGCAACGAGCGTCTTGAACAGTGAGTACTTGACCCTGAACCCGTGACCTGCCACCTGCCTCGGTTTAGTCAGGCACGCTCACCCGTTCGTCTTCTCTGCTTTGCAGTGAGCTGTTTTCTGGCAGCAATACAGGAATCAACTTTGAGAAGTACGATGACATTCCTGTCGAGGCCACCGGTCAGAATGCCCCTAGTCCCATCGACAGTGTAAGTTCTGATGTGCTGCATTAGAATCTGATGTTAACTCAGAACTGTGAAAATGGTGTTCAGATTGCAAATTTTGTCTGCTTCAGTTCCATGATGTGGACATGGGGGAGATCATCATGGGCAACATCACACTGAGCCGCTATAGCCGCCCTACCCCGGTCCAGAAGCATGCCATTCCAATCATCAAGTCCAAGAGAGACCTAATGGCGTGTGCCCAGACTGGTGAGTGCCATGCGTGGATGCTCAGAGGTTTTGCTTTAGGTTTTCTGCTTGTAGATTTGAGGTCATTTCAATCAACACTGTTTGTTCGTGGACAGGCTCTGGTAAAACTGCTGCCTTCCTGCTGCCGGTGCTCAGTCAGATTTACACAGATGGGCCAGGAGAGGCCCTGCAGGCCGTGAAAGGTGGCTCCCAGGAAAATGGCAAATACGGGCGCCGCAAGCAGTACCCACTCTCTCTGGTTCTGGCCCCAACCAGAGAGCTGGCCCTCCAGATTTATGACGAGGCCCGAAAGGTACCTCTCCTGCTCTCTCCCTCCTAGGTCTCCTGACCTGCGTCATTACTGTCTGTTTGATTTACTTTGACCTCCGTTTTTATCCAGTTTGCCTACCGCTCCCGTGTTCGTCCGTGCGTGGTGTATGGTGGGGCTGACATTGGCCAGCAGATCCGTGATCTGGAGAGAGGCTGCCACCTCTTGGTGGCCACACCAGGGCGTCTAGTGGACATGATGGAGCGAGGCAAGATTGGCCTAGACTACTGCAGGTATAAGAAGCCTTCTTTTGAATGTGCCAGTGGATGGTCTGTGAGATTTGTAGATTCCAGCATGTTGAACTGACCTGGTCCTTTTCAATCATGAAGCTACCTGGTGCTGGATGAAGCTGATCGAATGTTGGACATGGGTTTCGAGCCCCAGATCCGGCGCATTGTGGAACAGGACACCATGCCCCCCAAAGGCCATCGTCAAACCATGATGTTCAGTGCCACCTTCCCTAAGGAGATTCAGGTAAGCCTGAAGACTGGTTGCTCATTACGAAAACAATGTGACTGCTGCTGTGGTGCATGTAGACAGGTCTCCTTAAACTGTAACTAGATTTGCATAACAATGAAACAATAGAATTTGAGCACCTTATGTTCTTGGGCAGATCCTGGCCCGTGATTTCCTGGATGAGTACATTTTCTTGGCTGTGGGCCGAGTGGGCTCCACCTCAGAGAACATCACTCAAAAGGTTGTGTGGGTAGAAGAGAATGACAAGAGGTCTTTCCTGCTTGATCTCCTCAATGCTACAGGTAATTTGACTCATTGCTTGTCTAAAGCATTATATTCTTCAGCAGTTTCAAATATTTCATTTATCTTGGCGAGCTAGCTCTTGTAATAGTTTACCTTTTAAATGTGTAGTGAGTGGTGAATGAAACATGCACTTCTGTGTGCATTATGCAGTTTGGTTGAACACTGCATAAAGTGTAGGTTTGGTTTTATTCAAAGTCATACCCAGCGAGGTTCAGGACCAAACTGGGGAAAGCATTGAGAAACCTGGTGAGTAGAATATTTTTTGATGGGTGTGGAATGCCAATGTCATCCTTATTTTTCCCTTTGTAAATTAGATTTTTATTTTTATTTTTAAGTCCCTGTTAAATGGTCCAGCTTTTCTGCTGTTCCATCTATTTTCATCACATCCCCCATGCCATCGTTGTTTTTGCCTTTTTTCTTCCTTAGTCCTTTTCAGATACATGGCGATTTTATTTCTTGATTGCCAGTAGACATTCTATTTGGTTTAAAATGCTTATGCAGATGGTTTTATTTCAGGCGTTGAAATAAAATTGCCTCCCCCCCTTTTTTATTTATTTTATTTATTTTTAAATCATCTCAATCATGTCATTCTTGTTACAAGTTATATAAAAGATGGCATCAAATATAAAGACTTACATCCCATTACCGTTCTGACAATGTGGCTTTTTATTTGCTCTTCTAGGCTGGAATCTTAATATCTGGTATTTTGCTATAAATTAGTTAACATTTTATCATTTCTCTACAGGCAAGGATTCTCTGACGCTGGTGTTTGTCGAGACCAAAAAAGGTGCTGACTCATTGGAGGATTTCCTCTACCGCGAGGGCTACGCTTGCACCAGCATCCATGGTGACCGATCCCAGAGAGACCGTGAGGAAGCACTTCACCAGTTCCGCTCTGGCAGATGCCCGATTTTGGTCGCCACAGCTGTAAGTCTTCAAATTTCCTTCAGTTGGTTTTGAGTTGGTAATGAGTCTTGTGATGCCAAGTAATTATGGTGTCCATGTAGGTGGCTGCCCGCGGTCTGGACATCTCCAATGTGAAGCACGTCATCAACTTCGACCTCCCCAGTGACATTGAGGAGTATGTTCACCGCATTGGTCGTACTGGCCGTGTCGGTAACCTAGGTATGTATTCAGTTTTGAGAATTTGAAAAACATTTATTATTATTGTTATTATGATGCTAATGTGATTTCTCATGTTAGGGCTGGCAACATCTTTCTTTAATGATAAAAACGGGAATATCACCAAGGATCTTCTGGACCTCCTGGTGGAGGCCAAACAGGAAGTGCCATCTTGGCTTGAGAGCCTGGCATATGAGCACCAGCACAAGAGCAGCGGCCGTGGCCGCTCCAAGAGGTAAATTCCGACCCGCTAGTTTTACCTCCAGCCTGGCCAGGAGTAGTTGTGGGTATATGCCAGAATTTTAGTATTATGATTATTTTCTTTTTTCTTTTCTGTGATTTTTAGTGCTGATGTGGCCCGTCCCTCGAGATTAATAACGCTTTCCAATCCTGATTTATTCAGTAGGTTCTCCGGTGGCTTTGGTGCAAGGGACTACCGCCAGACCAGCAGCAGTAGCAGTGGCACCTTCGGGAGTCGGGGAGGCCGCAGCACTGGAGGCCACACTGGAAACCGAGGGTTTGGTGGTGGTAAGGATCTATTAATCTATTGTAGGGAATGCGGTGATCTGGATAATTAAGTGTGATTGAATGTCCTTTTTTTTTTTTTTTTTTTTTTTTGCAGGGGGCTTTGGCAACTTTTACAGCAACGACGGCTATGGCGGAAGCTATTCTCAGCAGGTGGATTGGTGGGGTAACTAATTACCCTAGCAAACGCCATCAGCCTCCTTCCTACTCCCACCTTTCACGATAGTAGGTCACCATGCCAAGCTCGATTTAAATGGAAACCACATGTAAACTTTAGCCAGACTATTAATACCCTGTGTAGCTTTCAAGAACTTCAGTACATTACCAGCTGTGATTCTCTGCGCACGTTCTGGAACAAAAAAACAAATAATAAAAAAAGAACCAGGAGACGAGGAGAGCCATAGTGTCACACCAAGGAGGGTGACCGGTCTCCATGCAACTGTCTGAAGATCAGAGAGAAACGAACACAATAGCCTGATTAAATTTTGGAGTCTTCGGTTTGGATTTTTATTTATTTATTTTTTTTGCTTCCCCTCCCACTGCATCTCATTTCTTTCTTTGTTCTGAAACTAAGTGAGAATCATTTGTTAATGTACTGTGCCTTTCAACGTAGGCTTTTTTTTTTTTTTTTTTTTTTTTTCTCTTCTCTCTTTCTTTTATTAATGTCATGCTGGCCTACACCAGGCTGAGAAATGATTGCGTTTCTTTCCTTTTTTTTTTTTTTTTTTTTTTTTTTTTTTTTTTTTTTTGGGAAGGCATACAAATTAACTTGGTCTAAATCAAACCTTGGCAAAAACTCTGGGATTATATGACTTGAGTGAGTCATGATTCCATTTTGAACTTCAAATTTGTCGCAGGGTCACCAGGCAGACTGTGAGCTTCACAGGAGCGTTCCATTATTGGCTTTCAAACCCTTGTGTGGCAAAATTCATTTCAAGGGAGATTCTTCTTGCTCACTCTATCCTGGAGAGGAACCTTTTTAAGGAAATGGTAGTCTTCGATCAAAAGCCATTCCAGTTTATTATCTTAATGCTCATGTCATAACGTCATAATTAAACACAACTTCTCCGTGCTTGCGGGTTGAAGCGTTTGACACTTGAATTTTAATCCACTCAGTAATTGACAAACTCTTGGGCAGCTAGTCGTATAAAAATGCACTAGCCTGTGAGTGGTTTAAATTTAATTTGCTTATCTTTCTTGAACCATTTTTGGGGGGAGGGGGTACAACAATTTGGAAATGTATTTTTAAATGGTAGAGTATGTCAAAGCAACTGCCATTTATTAAATATTGAGGTAAAAATGGCTACACTAGGACCACAGTACCAGAGCGACCTTTAGCCGAACGTCAGGGCCGTCTCTATCGATCCGCAATGCTAGTGGTGTTTTTTGGTCAAGGAGATACAAAAATTTGCAGCAGGCTTTATTTCACTTCAAATGATCCACATGCATAATTTTTTAATCTAATTTTTATTTGGTATTTTTGTTTATCTCTCTCTCTTTCAAGCTGCGTTGAAATTCAGAAATCCATCCTCGGCTTGCTCTTGACACGGCTCCCCCTTTTTGAAAGACCTCAGTGAACAGGCAGGACAGGGTCAGGAGAGGGTGGTAGTGTGCAACTAATCCAGGAACAAACTGCACAGGATGAAGCGTTTGGGGTGCAGTTATTATAATTTGGCTTTTTTTATTTTTATTTATTTATTTCTAGCACAACCATTTTTTTCCAGCTGCAAAGAAAGTTTTGCTTCCTGGCAGTTATGGCCAAAGATTGTTTTGGCCATGGTTACTGCGCATCGTTGCAGCTACTCTTAGGCCGCCTGAGGTGTGGTGGGCCGCCGTAACGTACTGTATGGGGTTTATCAATGGCCAGTGTGCGCTGGCGTCAAATGGTCTTTTTCTCCAGGAGAAAGCTGCTGGAGAGTTGGCGTGAACTAGCATTCAACTGAAGTGCAATAGTTTTCACTCACAAGTGTGTTGTGCCTTGACTTTTGAAATAATTTTCAAAGTTCACATAGTAAATTGAAGCGGATGCACTGACAGTATTGTGGTAACTTTAAGATGAATGGTGCTACTTGAGTTAGGTCTAGGCCCTTGTATGTTACGCCCTGTTTTACACAAGTTGTTTTATTGCACATCTCGAATTTTATATAAATGTCTTGAGTGCGTGTCTTTAAGCTTCCAGATACTGTGTGTGAAGATTGTGAAAAACGCAGCTTGTTTACAAAAGGGGAAGGGTTCTCAATATTTAACCCGGATTTATTTGGGACCAGGGGGATTGGCAGAGGAGAATTTAGCTATTTGCACACAGATTACTAGATTCTACTTTTGCTGCTAGTTTGTGTAATTTATTAAACATTTTTGAGAAATATTTATTTTTATAAGCCTAAAAAGCGATAGTTTCAAGTAACTTGACCAAAAGACAGTACAAAAACACTGGCACTTGAATGTTGAATGTCACCCGTATGCGTGAAATTTATATATTTCGGGGTAGTGTGAGCTTTTTAATGTTTAAAGTCATTTTGGAATCAGTCAAAATTCTCACCTGTAACTGGCTTCATGGCCAAATGTTTCAGTTTATAATTGGCAGTCAAAATTTGGAAAGCAAACAACCATGCCAAGGTTTGGACAAACATTTATCAAACATTTTCTAAATAAGTATTTGTGCAGCGTGTCCAGAATCTCCAGAAAATATTTTTTATTGGTTTAAAAAAATTTTTTTTTTGGGTTCGTTTTCTTTCCCCCCCAGTGAATGTCTGGCACATGGCAATCTTAAAGAGTTAAAATAAATGAACATGTGGTTTATTCAAATGCATTTGCATATTGGGAGTCTCTAGGGTTTGTTCTTTGTGTGTTGGTGATCTAGAAGTGAGTAATAGAACAGTGCTATGTATTAAGTTGTTACATGTCATTAGCATGGTGTCAGACTTTCAAATCGCTGAACTCTCAAAGAACAACCACAGAGCCCAGTAGACTTTAGTATTTGCTTTATGTACCTAGTGTAGAGGCTGTGCACGGCACGAAAACCTGTACGTTCATTGTATGATTTTACCAAAATTAAAGTTTGAAATTGCAATTAACCTGATTTCATTCTCAGTGTTTTTTGTTATTGGGCGCAGTTGGCATGGGGAAGGTTGAATCTGAGTATACAAAGATTCTTGTAGGCACGAGAATTTTAAAATGCCAATCCACATTCTTTAATTTGGTTTATGTGACTACTTCAATCTTAATAAACTACCCGTATCTCTTGGGCCTAAGTGCCTTTTTAATGTCCTTTTTATATTCTGTTTTTTGTACCTCCCGTCCTCTTGTCATTTTTCCATCGCAGTTGTAATAACCTTATTGTCTCAATATGCAAAACACTCTCGACTGCAATGTGATCAGTTAAATATGTATTATAATAGTTCCACAATGTAACAGCCATGTGAAAAGTAACTTTTTTCCCCTCATGTATTTATGTAACATCATAAAACAAACCAAATATGTATTACATCTTTGAATACATATTTGCGTAAAGTCTGCAGTAAACTAATAACAATCACATTCAGCAGTGTAAGATTCATAACCCAACAAAGGTATGTCTGTAAACAATCAACAAAAAGACAACTTGAGCGACACCCAACATTTGTAAAAAGATTTAAATTCAATCATGTTGCAATATCCAGTGAAGGCAAAAACAATAAACAGCACAATTTCAGACCAAATATCATTCCACTTGTCTACATGACCTACAGTTAACTTAATACAAACACTTACAAGTACCAGAACAAATGTAGCAGTCAAATCAGCACTTCCTGCAATGCCCATATATGTACTGGGTTCAGAACTGGTCAAACTACCCTCAGTTAAACAAGGCTGCCCACTTCAATGGGTCTTTTTAAATCCACAACTTTTCAATGTGTGGTTAAACTGGCCACACACCCATTTGGCAAGAAAAGGGCTAAAGAGATCCTGCCCTCATAGTGCACATTGTCTCCCAGAGCAAAATGAGAGGGGGGGCTTAGGAGGCTAGGCCCAACAGAAATCCCCCTACGAAACCGCTAGAGATGACTATATTCCTCTTCACGAACTCCGTAGCCTGAAAAAAGAAAAGTGCAATTGGCGGTTGAATCAGACACAGTGCTGGGGGAGAAACGGCCTCTAGGTGGCACTGTTGTATATGTAATAACATGCTGCTTTCTTTTGCTTTCTAATCCAGGTATAGTGGATTACAGTAGAAATATGAATGTTTTTAAGCCTAGAATACAGTGAAATGCGTACCTCCTCCAAAACAGAGTTGATTTCTGGGGCGGCTTTCTTTGCTTTCTTCTTCAGGTGCTTCTTTGCGCTGTTGACATCCTTTTCTACCTTCTTCCAGTCGACCTGTACATAGCCACTATGGTTTGCAATCTGCAAAAGATGATTGAAACGACTATAATGTAGTACATTTAATAATCAATGTGCAATGGTAGTTTTTTTTTTTAATCTTCATTCACCACATAATTTATTCTGTTTACCTGCAGCAGCAGAAACCCTCCACCCACCGCAGTAGCTGCAACCTTGCCTACCCTCTGGAAGAGGTACCCGGCACACCTAAAACAAATGATAACGTTTTTAACAAGTACGTTTGGTGTAAGGCTCCATAATGGAGGAATGATGATGCCGCACATACCACCCGCTCACGCCTCCCATCATAATCTGAGTGGCCACTGAGTACTTCTCAGCGATGGGGCCGGAGCTGCTCCCAAACAGGCGGCTCCACCACTGGTGACTCCGCGCGTACTCGCTCAGGTCCAACACCTCGTATGGCTCGTCGTCGCTCTCGGGATCCTCTTTACCTTGGGGGAAGCGAGGACAGCATCACGCCACTGAACAGAAAGCCTGGGCGGCCTCGTAACGGGAGGGATAAAAAAAAACAGCTGACCACACACATCCAGTACACCATCTCCACTTCTCTTAAGTGCAATATGACTATACCTACCCACTGTACATATGTAAAATGTATATACCGACATTTTTTTTTTTTTTTTACAACTCACATTCACTGTTCTAGGACCATTTATTTGCTTATTTGTACAGTGAGCTTTTATATAATACAGTCGACATATTGTCTTTTGCTGCTCTTATCTTGTACTGTCCACCTCCTGCCGTGACATTGTAAGTTTCCCACTTGTGGGACTAATAAAGGATAATTTTATCTTATAAACACAGACATCCATGTCCACGTCCACTACCAAAACACATGCAGGAAATATCATCATCATTTCCATAGACAACATTATGGCGAGCTTTTTTATGGTCGTCATTTCAATCCGGTCGAGGAACTGGAAGGATATCGAAACGAAAACGTTTTGGCTCAAAAACCAAGACGACGCCGACGTTGCCAGCGTTCGTGTTTGCAGCTATGCTATCATCTAAGGGCAAACTGGCAACGATATTCTGAACTCGAGCTACGTTATTCCACTGTGCGTTTATTGCAACACTATAACAAACATTCAAGCCCCGATTAAAATGAAACAGCGAGTCATGACCTGGCCTCGAATGTTTACATTGTCACTAACCTCCCCTGCGATCCGCCATTTTGGACAGAAAGCGGTGCGTCCTGGAGTGAATCGTTCGCCGAGGAGCGGCTCTCTTGATTGAATCATTTTGGTGAACGAACGTGACCAAAACATTTAGGGGAAATGATCGTTGTTCTTTCCAAACATTTTATCTTATACTAATGCTTAATGTCCGATATGTATGCGCCGTGTCAGGCCTGTGTTTAAATCACACCAACAAAGAAAAATGTCTGCGTTAGCTGGGAAAATATGTTTAAAGTGAAAATGTGCAAACAATGCGTTCTAACAACACTCTAGTATATTAGATGTTACTGTGTTATATATTCGTAGAAATTATATGTATGCAAGCGCTTGAGAACCTTGGCTGAGCAAAGATCCGCTTGGGATCCAAATGATCCGGATCCTTAAGGTGAACTGATACAAAAGCAAAAAGCCGGAATGTACAGTACGAGTTTTGATCAATTCCTGGCCCGCCCTCCCGCCACGTCAGTCACTTCACACACTCAAATATGTCCGGGTTTCGAGGCCAACTTTATTTACCACGTTAAAATGCATTTATTTCAACGATGCACAGCAAAGGTCACGTGCCATCTGGTTACGTTTATTGTAAAATCTTGCTGCAGCACAATCCCTGGTGATAACAGGATTTATCTTGCATTTAAAAATGGTGGTCAAATGTAACAGTGCAGTGTCGAAAAAAAAGAACACGAACTGTTTTTGGTCATTTGAAACGCTAAACCGCGGATTATATTTGAAAGACCGTCCCTTCTTTTAGATTCCTCATCGGACATAATTAAAATAATATATGTGCATTTAATGCAGCCCATGTTCCTGTTCTCTTTTAAGTTAATATATTCGTTTAAAATGCATTAAATGTTTTTCATAACAAAGATAAAAGACCCGTGTGTGTGTGACTGGCTGCTGTGCCGTTATCCTTTATTCTTTAACTGCATTTGATCCGTAAATTATCCTTTTTAACTACATTTATTCAGTATACTTGGTGTACGATATTCATGCACGCAACCAAACGATATCACGCTTTTAGCATATAATAACAACGAATTGTTTAAAAAAAGATCTCTGTGAATATTTATGATTACAAAGTCGTGCATTGAACCCGTATTAACCCGTGCTGTCGTTAATCGCGATACGGAACGAAGGTTTAAAACGCGCGACTTCTGATTATTTGGATTCTGGGGAAGGGCTCGAGAAAAAAAAAAAAGAAAAAAGAAAAAAAGAAAGCAACACTCAGGGCGCGTCACGTGTCCGCCTCCCGACGCCGCCATTGGCCGAGGCGGGAGGGGGCGGGGCGGCGACGGCGGCGTGGGTTCGCCTGTGTGACACAATTACAACAACTTTGAGCTGGTGGTGGCGAGAACTTTCGGGCTATTTTCAATGAACGTCCCGCTTTTTCCCCGCGTCCGGCCCGCGCTACCCTAAAATGTGAGCGCGGACAGGCGGACGAGTCGCCTTCTTGTGCTCCGAGGGGGATTTGCGGCGCGATTTAGCTTTTAATCCCGGGGAAAAAAAAAGTTTCTCTCCCTCGATTTATTTTTTCCCGACTCGAAGCGACTTTTTTTTCTGGACCCCGCTGGATTTTTAATCACTCGGCTTGCAGGCGCGATTCCATGAAATCGTGCCGAGTGTCGCTCGCCGCTGCTGCCTGCGCTGCTGCTCGGAGTCTCGGCGCTGCTGGTGATGAGGAAAAGAAAATGGCGGCGGGAAAAGCGAGTGAGACCGAGGAGGACTTTCCGAGGCTGACAGCGCAGGAGAGGGACGGCCTGGCCGGAATAGACAGGTGGGGGACGCCGGCCGTCGCCGAATGCTCGAGCCGTTCGCGGTTTTCGTGCACGATTTTGCTGCCGTGTCGCCGCGCCGTGCGCTGCACGTCTGGTCTCACCGAGCCGCCTGTGTTGTCTTCTTGCTTTGCAGCTCACTGTTTGGATTTCAGAGGCTTCATGAAGATGGCGCCAGAACGAAGGCCTTGCTGTTAAAGGTAGCAAAACCCGCGCCGAACGCCGGACGGATCGTTTTTTTTTTTAATCGTCGCTCCCTCTTTCTGTTTTAAACCGGCCCGCTCCGCGCAAGGCGGCGAGCCGCGGGAGGCTCCGGGGCGGCTGGATGTGCGCGGACCAGCGACCCCGCGGTTGCGCGGCGTCCTTGTTCCCCCCCGTCCGGCTTTAATCCAGCGACGCCCAAACCCAACTCCGGCCAGAAAATACGAGAGGAGGGTCGGGCCCGTGTTGTTTATTCACTTAGCAGCTCGCTAATAGCCGCCGCCGTGTGCGTGGAAGTTTGCGGGAGCGGGCCACAAAAACAACTCGCAAAGAGGCAGCAACTGTCAAAAAAAAAGGGTTTGGCCGCCGAAGCAGATGGTTTGCCCTGGGCATGGCTCCGCGTCCGTCCTTTACGCACACCGTCACAGTCAACCCTCCAATTCTGCTGCTTTTTATTTTGCCAAAGCGTTTAATTGATCTCAAAATGGAGTTGAAATGCCGCCTTGAACGTGTGCAAATGAAGTAGAACCCCGTTCGCCTCGTATTAAACACTCCCAGGTGATTTCCTGGCCACTCGGACCTGCGTGTTGTTCCCCGTTTTTGTAATTAATAGAAATTTGTGTGTTTAGTTGCGTGTGAGTTTCGCGGTGCTGCGATGGACGCTAGCTAACCAGCTAGCTTGTAGTTTTGTGCGTTTCGCGCTGCTAATGCGGCGTTATAACGCGTTCACTCGACACCTCGCCCCTCATAACAGCCTCCTGGATAACTTTGTGGGGCCTTTTAGTGAAAACGGACGAGCGAGTTGTCGAAAACGCTGTTTTCCCCCCCCCTAGCCAGCCAACGTTAGTAATGGCTGCTCCGGTCGGCCCAAGATGGCGGGGCAGGGAGGAGTGCGAGAAAATAAAAACTGTGGCGGAGCGCCGGGGGAGGACCGGCGCCGTCGGCCGCCCGGCTCGCCCCTCCGCCTTCTCGCACCGGCCGCGGAGCTGTCGCGGACGGAGCCGCCCGACTCCCACCCTCGGCGCCGCGTCCGGCGTCCGCACTGGGCGGCGAACAAAGAGGGCAGCCCTCCGCGCAGAGAGTCGGTGTCTCTCTCCCCCTCTCGCTCTCTCTCTCTCTGTGTTTTAATGCAACGCAGCTACCAGGGGAATCTGCATCCCGCCGTCGGCCGGACGAGCTCTTTGTTGACCGTGTAAACAGTCGTATCGACAGCCGATAGGCGTGACCAGCCCCCCCCACCACCACCACCACCCATCGCCTCCAAAACGTTTCATAATTCTGCATGCATGCGTGTCGAGTTCTAGCTGCTGGTCACGGTCTGGGGCCGTGACCTGTGGAACGGTTGGGGTTAGGCATCAGGCTTCGCCGCCGTGTATCGCAGGTAGCGAAATCGGGATTGTCGGATTGTTTCCACGCTTGTGTGTGGACCGTGATCAGTGGGATTTGTTCTTGTGCTCCGAGATCATCGTTCCTCTCGGTGTGGAACCGTTGAAACTTTGACTGGGGAGGTTGGAATGGACGTTGTGTGTTGTTGTTCTGCGCAATGTGCCGCAAAACACGGCATTATGATGTCGTAAAAGCTGAAACTGACACCGAGCTCTGCGTTCTGCTGTATTATGTCATCATGCGCGTGCCGTCATGACCATTATGCAGCCGCTCGGCGTTGGGACCCATTCCTCCGATTTCTTTAACTGAGTAAAACACACACAGTTCGGTTTACTCCAGCAACAGCGCAGCTTACTGCGCGGCGAGCTGCGTCCGGGGGGCACGCGTGTCTCCGCCAGCCTGGTTGCCGGCGAACGCTTTTGGTGCAAGCTGCGTGTCGGGGCTGCGTGCTCCGGTTTGACGGAGGAAGCCGTGCCGCGTGGTCACTGGTAAACACAACACGCCCACGCACCACAGCAAGGAAAACTATGGACTCACACAAGACAACTTTGCATGCACTTCAGTGGAAAAAATATTAACCCCCCCCCCCCCGCACTTACTATTATTTATTTCCTGGGAGGGGCCACAGGGTGTGTGTGTTACCGGCCGCAGAAACCTTCCAAAGAGCGTGGCATTGTTCACGTGACTTTGCAAACACTGTTGTACGAATGTTTTGTGCCGCGTGTTGAAATTGACTTGTCGTTTCGCGCTCTGACGCGGTACAGCGATTCATGGTGGAGGTTCGGCCGTCCTCAAGATGAATTTTCTGGATGAGAGTACCTCCCCGGAAGGCCGTTCCTGGCACTCTTAAATCCTTTTCAGGCGCCCTTTATATTAATAACACTAGTTTTGCTTGAAGTGGAGGAGATGGACGGACATTTCAGCTTTTATTTCAGTGTCCCCGTAAAGGCTGTCCGAGTGAGGTGTAACAGTCAGGCCCTATTCCGAGGGATGTCCCGGGACACTGGATGCCATAATCCTGGCGCCCGATAAAGGAGAGCTCAGTCGCTGTGACAGAAGGAGGTCACTGTATCACTAATGCAGGGTGGGTGTTAAGATGTTTGGGCGAAAAGTGGCTGTTCGACTGTTTGGATGGGGGAGCCTCTGTGATGAATTTCTTTTTTTTTTTTTTTTTTTATCTGGAGCCTGTGTGGTGCATTTCATTTCAAGAACAGTTTCATGTTAGGGGCGGGCAATTTAAGTGGACCCTTTAAAGGCGCGGCTTTTGTAAAGTAATGCAGCTGTGCATTTTGTGCCAAAAAGGCATCGCAGCAGCTGATGGGCCAGCTGCCTTTCAACTTTTGCTGAAGTTGCCGGTAGAACTGGCCAGGGATGCTTTATAAAACGCCATGATCCTGCCGGTTAATTCCACATGCACTAGGCCAGGGGTCGGCGACTTTTTAACACTCAAAGAGCCACTTGGACTCGGTTTCCACAAAACAGAAAGCACCAGGAGCCCCACATTTCTTCTTGAGATAAAGATAACACTGCATATATTATTTGTACACTATTAAAAAAAAAACTAGATTAGTGTGTTTCTTGTGAAATTGTATTTATGCAAAGAAAATGTGCAGATGGGTTGAGGGTGGGAACGCTGCCAGAACGGCATTTTCTTTACTAACTGGGGTATGCGAGTAAAAGCCGATGACACGACAAATGTTAAAAAAACCCAGCCAGACATTCGGGAAAAAGCAGCGCTATGCAAACTCCACACAACTTATCAACTTAGTCAACATATGCACATTAATCGCTAAGTATTTTATATTTTGAAATGCTCCTCTAATTGACCAAACTGACTAACGGCTCTGGCCGGGCTGGCGGGCATATAAGGCATTTTTAACTTCAAATCGAACTACGATTAAAAAAGGATAATAATGAAATAGTTAAATTATTATATATTGAAAGCCACAGGGACCTGCAGTGTAATGGAGGAAAGAGCCATGGACTAGGCACGTGTAGGCATTTGGTTATGGGTTTTTTTTTGGGTTTGTGCTTGGTATTCATTGGTTCCCACATCTCAAACCCCAAGTTCAGACTACATCATAGTCAGGGATTTTTAGGGTTCACACTGCACATCTGATCAGCAATGGGAGTCCAACGCTGCGTAGTCTTCCACCTTCCGACTGCTCCATTGGTTTCCAAAGCAATGTTGTGTCTCAAAAAGTGACTCAGGAAAAGACTTGTTCAACTCGCAAAAATAAGCTCTAGAAGTTTGTGTGTTGTTGATTACTGAAAAAACATGTAGAGTAAATTCAAGCTATGGACATATGAACAGTATGGTTCCTCTGCCCTCCCATGTCCCTAACCATCACCCTGAGTGAGCAGTGGGCAGCCATGACAGGCGCCCGGGGTGCAGGGTGTGGGGACGGTGCTTTGCTTAGTAGCACCTCCTTGGCGGCTCGGGATTCAAACCTTCTGATTACGGGGCCACTTCCTCAACCGCTAGGCCACCTCTGCCCCCCAAAATTTGGAGCGCTTCACGGATTTTGTCCTGCACTGTTATTGGCTGTAGCTTGGCGACTAGTTATTTAGCATGCTCGATATGTGGTCGTGGGCGGTAAGTGTCTTTATCCTGAACAACTGCTAATTTGCTTCTGATTGGGAACAACCTCAAAATCCGACTTGAAATAGCGAACCTGGCTTCGTCTGTATTTTATGTGGTCAAAAATGTTTATACCCGTGGTGATGTTCAGAATTTGTCTGCTTGTTTAGGGATTGTCTTGGTTATTTGTGATGCTGACCTGTGAGAATTGCTGTTAGTCTTCAGCCCAGGGTTTTTATAAATCATGTCTGATGACAGTTTGTCTGATTCAAGCGGCCGACGTTGAGTGGATTACTTTATCCTGGACACTTCTGTTTCTGGCTGGGTGTATTATTTTGGTGCCCAGTCACAATTATTACATAATTGCTTGAGTATATCACAGTGAGTATCAACTGCATGACAATTTTGCATAATCGTTATGCAGATTTTTTTCTTTTTAGATCTGTGTGAAATGCAGTATTTTTGTATTTCTTCAGTGTTAATCAGTTCAGCAAGTATCATGTGAAATGTGACTATTCTATATATTCGTAACTAGCTATGATGTTGGGTCTTAAAGATATCTGCACACACACACATGTATGTATGTTCACAGTAAAAAAACAATAATGTAGCTTTGTGTAAATACTTTTTACCGTTCTTCTTGTGACCCGTGTTGAGCATTGCTTTGCAGGGTTACTGAGAAGAATAATGAGACTATAATAAAATAACATTTTAAAATAATAAATTGAACCCGAGAGTGCTTTCTAAACAGAAAGGAGCACAACTCGGCTGCTCTAAGTGTTTGTTGAGAATGGGATCTGATTATTTGTGCTCAGGTACAACTACTAAATATTTCCTGACCCCGTATATACATGCTGGCCTGGATTTGGCAGACCCAGTGCAGTAACTACGCAGAGCTACGCGATATATCTGTCTGACGTTGATTTGATTTCGGATTTGTTCAGGCTAACACATGGATTCATCCCATTAAAAGTCCATTTGACTTTGCACAGCGAGCAGTCATGGACGTTTTGATTGGAAAGAGAATGAATCTTTGCTCTCTCAGAATTGTATATTGTATAGTGAATTAGATATTGTTTGGCGGTCGCAAAGACCGCTCTAGAGATCATTCACGTGTCCGCCTCCCTAACACAGGCACAGAAATGTGATGAGTGTGTTGGTTGGCTCAGATTTTATTGATTTATTTATTTCATCAGTCTGCATATGGATTGTCTAAATTTTCTATTATGTAGAAGAAAAAGGATATTTTTGTGGCCATTGGAGTTAATGAAGACCAAATGTTGACAACAGCCGAATTGGAATCGTTATAGGACGAGGCAGTAAGATCTGAGCAGAGTGCTAATTTGTGTCGTCTACTCCCACAACAAGAAAGAGGACAAAATGCCACTCTTGAAATGGGCAATGAAACCAAGTAAGAAGTACGCTCTCCTCGTGTTGGCGCAGGTTTCTAAAGGCATGCACACTAGGTGGTTTTGTCGACACTGAATTGTCCATCATTTGAGTGAGTGTCTCTGGATGTAATTAAGGGGTTATAGATGGCGATTGAGTGAAAGTTGGTTGGTGGATTACTTATCGTCTTGGTGTTTGGCCTGATTAGTCAATGTCCATTGAAACCATAGTCTTTTGATTTGCATTTCTCCTTCCACATCATGCACATGTCTCCTGAAATTGAATATTTTTGAATCTGAATTGTACAAACTGAATCTGAATGTAATATATTGTAATCTGAGTTCCGAGGAAATTGGAACCACATTTTACATCCCTGAAAATGTAACACAATTTTGATTCTCCAAATTCAGTTCACAACTGGATTCAAACCTCTGCCCGGACCTCCAGATCAGTAGGGTATTTACGTTCACTAATTGCTCACAATGAGCACCGGCAGTGCTGCATAGGCATGTGAGACGCTTTCTTTCTGTGACGTTGAGATTTATGAAGGCGAAGCAACTCCATTGGTGACAACTGTACTCTGAATCAGACTCTCACCTCAGACTGCTGCTTCTCTCCCTGGGTCGCAGGTCACGGCCTCTGGTAGACTTGTTTATGCACAGCAGGTAACTGGATTAGTCACTACTTGCCATGGTCAGCATTCTGGAGGGTGGTTTTTTTATGCAAAATGCCATAATGGAACGTTCTTGCCCTCTGAAGACAATTGGCTCGATCAAAGCTCCCAACCTTCTGACTTAAATCCTGAATGCCATGCAACTCCCCAAACATAATTTAAAAGCTGCTGCTGTGCAAAGCAAATAGTTATTAATAAATCCATCAAAAGTTAAGCTTTCCAATTTATACCTAATGAGCTTTCGAATGTGGCCTGTTCAGTTATTTACTTGCATATTATGAGTCAGTGGACATATTATGGCCTAGCGGGTAAGGAAGCAGACCCCTAACTGAAAGGTTACGCATTCTGATCCCGAACCGCCAAGGTGCCACTCGGGTCCCTTTTGTTTAAGACACCGTCCCCACACACTGCTCCCCAGGCGCCTGTCATGGCTGCCCACTGCTCACTCAGGGTGATGGTTAAAAGCAGAGGACACATTTCACATGCGTGACACTAATACATCAGCGTCCACACAGAGACGCGGAAAAGAGAAATTTACTCTGAAACCCATTTCAGGAAGTAACCAGCCTGTGTCCCCCTGAAACGCCGTCGCGTGTGGCCAGATTGGACTGAAATGTTACCGTTTTGGAAAAAAAATGTGCTTGTGTGGATGGGGCCTAAGTCTTATTTGTGTTAAATAAGTTTGTCCAACCAGTCTAATGCTGTTCTTTACATTTTTAACATGTACTCTGACATTTATTGTCTTTTTTTTTTTTTTTTTTTTTTTTTTTTGGATGCCTGGAGTGTTTACGTCCATTTAAGAATTTACTGCGAGGAATGTTGTAGCATGTTGTAGTTGTATAGTTGCCTTAAAGGGACAGCGTGGCTATTTATAGTACTTCCTGACATTTTAAGAATATGATTTGAGATGATGATTACTTTTAAATCCAGTCTCAGTATTTTCTCAGTAGCTTGACTGCTCCTTTTCATGTAAGTGCTGTTTCTGCACGTCTTTCTTCAGTGTCTGGGGATAGCAGCTCGGTTGCACTGTGGCGGAAAACCTCTCGGCCAGGAGCCCGCTCTACCTCTGCCATCTCTGTGTATTCAATCATACGTACACACTCGAGTTATACTTTGCCAAGCTTGTGTACTGTTCTCTTTTTAAGCGTGCATAATGTTTAAAAATTGAAAGAATGTGCGATATTGTTGTGTTTGGATTGGTCAGCAGCACAGATGAGGTGCTGGTCAACTTTACCACTACTTCCCTCACGTGGGAAGGAGGTTCGACTTGAGGCTGTAATAACTCGCCAGCCCCATTTGAGAGTTACCGTAATTCAACCTGCTGCTATCTGCAAGGCAACTGTTGTAAGAATCTCCGCAGCACAATGTGCAGATATTATTTTAAATTACCATATAATAATTTGTTTCTTTACATTCGTTTGAGTAGAATAATAGCTTTTTAAACAATAAGTAATATAATGGGCTCTTATACCATAAGTCAGCCCTTTCCTGTCATTTAGGAACCTGTCTGTTCCTGTGTTGTGTCAGGAGGTGCCGGTGCCTTTTAATGAAAATTTTTGTGGAAACTGCTGCTGTCAAGTTTTTCTGCTAACGGACTGTCATAAGTTCAAACCCCGCTCTTCCTGCTCTAGTCTTTTTATTAAGCAGCATCGCGCTACTGTGAATCACATTTTCTACAGTAGTCAGTAGTTTGGCAGTCTCATCATATTTAAGCTACATATATGAAGTGCAGGAATGGAAGGTTTTGGTGGAAGCCAGCAGATTATGAAAATATATAATTAGGTTTCCAGATGTCTTTCCACTGGAATTGTGTGTGAAAGTCAGGCTTTAAATTTTGTTAATTTGCTGCAACCTTTATGCAGCAGTTAAAACAGCAAAGGTGTTTATCTAAAAACTATCCTACATTTTTTGTAATCGTGACCGTGGTGGTCATTTACGTGTTTTTGGTTAATTAGATTTATTTTTGTTGTTATTAAAGTTCTGCAGTACCCATTTGGAAAGTAACAGCATTCCTCTCTGCCTTCTGTGTAGGCTGTACGCTGCTACGACTCTCTAATCTTGAAAGCTGAAGGAAAAGTTGACCCAGAGTTATTCTGCCAGCTCGGTCATTTCAACCTCTTATTGGAGGATTACCCAAAAGGTAAGACCTTGTGTGTGTGTGTGTGAATCCTCCTTCCATCTTCACAACCTCTCATTAACTCACCTCTTTGTTAATCTCTCACCAACTGAATCGTTTCTCATCAGTTAAGTAACGGTTTGCGTTGTTTTTTTTCTCCCCAGCATTATCAGCATACCAGAGGTACTACACTTTACAGTCAGACTACTGGAAGGTGAGTGGTGTGGCTTGCTTCATAAAAAGAGAAAAACGCTGAAGTCATTTTTGTCAACGTTCATCTGATTTCGTACACATTTGATTGTTTAGTCACTGTGTGTGTACTAATTATTATTATTATATCAAGTTACATTCCAAATGATTATGACCAATAAACTAAGTCCCTATGCAAATCATTTTGGTTTCAGTTTATTATTATTATTATTATTATTTGATGTCATACATTTTGTACACTTGCACCTAACAAGCCCAGTTTAAGGGCGGTCACCTAGAAGTAGCTTCACACGTAAACAGTGGAATTGAAGACTGGGGTGACTGTTGGTAGAAAAGGATTTGTTTAGAGCAGAAGAGAATGACTGAACGTCAGTTTCTGATGTCGCTGATGTTCCTGTGGCTGAATGGTCCTGTCTAGCCTGTCCAGTGCTGTTATATGATGTACTAAAAAGGGAGGGGAAAACCAACCAATTTGGCCACAAACCTGCTCATCACAAAATGATTTAATCGCACTGGTTGCTTTTGTGTCCATGACTGCGCAATTCAAACCCGCTAAAGCTGGGTATGCACTGTGTAATTGTTTTTTTAGGCATTCATTGTGCCTCATTTGATTTGGATATTGTTCACAGTGCACAATTTGCTTTTCTCTGTCTTGCTTTGCTATTGGTCCTTCACCATTCTGGTGAACATTGAGGTGTAAATACTGAATATTGCAGGTGTTTAGTGTGTTGCATCAAGGTGTCATTTTAGTCTTTAATAGTCTTAGTCACATCCATATTCATATTAGTCTAGTTTTAGTCAACGAAAACTAGTAGTAATTAAGTTCTACAATCGTAGTGATTAAATTTCGAACAAGTAGCTATGTAGAACAGAAAAAAGCATTTTCTTTTAGTCAAACCCATTTCATAAAATAAAATAAGTTGTCCTCTTTTGCTCTGACGTCCTCTTTTTGTGACCTGGAAATTGTGTTTGGGTTTTTAGAATACATTTTTTTAGATGATTTAAACATTCATCATGGATAACCTACACACATATTGACATTGACTTGCGCTAGATGAAGTTCAGCTAGCAACACATTTGTGCTAGTGGAAGTATCGTTAAGGTGTCTGCTTTTTCACACGCTCAAATCTGATCACCCTATAAAAACCGACTGGGGAAAAAACGCATCGTTTGATATGAGACTAGTGTGATCTCTGGGTTTTAAATGAACCCAGTTTGAGGTATTAAATGCTCAACATGGTTCAGATGAGTGTGGCTGCCAGGCTTCTGGTAGGCCTGAGAGGTTTGTACCCATGTTTTGGAAGCTTCTTTTAACAACTAAACTTTTTGAAGATGCAATAATGGCTGTGATTTTTACGGATTCTCAAGGATATCTTTAGGCAAGACTAAACGGTGCAGAGGCTTTTATGTACAAAGCAATTAATTACGTAGCCAACAAAAATTCAGCTTGTCATAAGTCACCTAGGCAATTTCATGCCATGTTAGGCCTAAATAGTCTATTTTAATTTGCTCTGTACCTTGGTGACAAAATGCATGCACCTGCCTCTCAGCTGAAGTCTCTTGCAGATGCAGACTCTTACAAATATTGTTAGTACTAAATTTAAAAATGGGGTTTGAAAAACCTTCTGTTTCTGATGATCAGAGCTCTTACCTGAGAGGCTTTTAGTTGCTATTGTGTTCTAATGCTATATTATTTGTCTGTCATTTCAGAATGCTGCCTTTTTATATGGTCTTGGTATGGTTTACTTCCATTACAACGCATTTCAATGGTAAGTTGTGAGTGTATGTGTGTGTATTTTTGTCATGACCTTTGTGCATCAGCTTTGCCAAGTATCATCCGTCCTATTTACTGCTTGAAAAACAGATTTCATTTTAGATTTTATGGTGCTGGACAGTGGTGTTGTGTACACAAAAAAAATAATATCAACAAGTGTTTATGACGTTAAGATTAAAAATTTTGACTCCATATAAACAGAGTAAAATGATTAATAGGACCATGTGGTGAACTTCCATGTTGCTCACTATGCTGTGTAGTAGAAGATGAGAGATGTGAAAAATAGGAAGAAATATTCAGAACATGTATTATTTACAGCAAGGCCTACTGAATTATAATCAACATGAACCTTAATAGCATTTTAAGGCTGATATCATGTTACGTGTGTGTGTGTGTGTGTGTGTGCGCGCATTATATAGACTCAGTTTCAGTGAGATAAGTTATGCCTGATTGTGGTCTGTTTTAGGGTTAGTACAAAAAGATTGTGTGACCTTTTCAGTGCTGGGGTTTGCAACTCTTAATCTGGTAGGCTTTCCTCCTTTTTGTTGGGTACCAATGCTTCTCCAACCTTCTTTATGCAGCCTCTAATTTTGAGCTCTCTGAAGCATTATGTATTGCGTCTGTCATTCACTGTTTCGGAGGTTGGGGTGGGTATGGCTTGACCCCTTTATATGGTTTTCTGGCCTTTGATCAAATATGGAGTCTGTACAAGAGCTGGGCTACATGGGAGGAACAGGGCAGAGCTACAGGCTCAGCATGACCTTTACAAAAGGATATGGATCATTTTTGTGATTCTGCATGTGCTTTAGTTTTATTTGTAAGGTGTTGTTTTTTAGGCTGTGGCTTAATTGACGGCTCTTTAGAAGGTAGTGGTGTGTGTGTCTGTGTGTGCGCGTGTGGTATCCTGTGAGGCTCATAAAGCCAATCAGCGTTCTTTCCCATCATCCCTTCAGGCCTGCCCACTGTGTTTGGCTAGAGGATGGTTTCTATGGCAACACGGTTGCTCTCCCTGGGCAGGGTTGAGGTGTCGAATCAGAAGGGGAGGCTCTGCTCGCCTACTGCTGCTGCTTTTGATATCTCACCATGTGCAGCAGTGCTAATCCACTCTGCAGAGGCTCTGCCGTGTGCTGGTTATTAGCATTGTATTTATATACATTTTTTTTATGCGTGCATTTTTTCCAATTTTATTTAGTTGAATCTGTGTTTAAATATGATTTGTTCTTAAAAAGCCACATGAATGCATTTTGTCTCCCAGGGCGATTAAAGCTTTTCAGGAGGTGCTCTACATCGACCCAAGCTTCTCCCGAGCCAAGGAGATCCACCTGCGCCTTGGCCTCATGTTCAAGGTCCACACCGACTACGAGTCAAGCTTAAAGGTTAGAGCTGCTCCATTTCCTATGAAGCACTGGACACTGGGGGAGATGTGGGCTTATTCTGTTGGGTGTGTGTGTGTGTGTGTGTGTGTGTGTGTTTCTGTATTTTATGCCGAGTTTGTACATTTAGTCCAGGAATTACAGGGGTTTGTGTGTCACGCTTTGTTCTCAATCTCCGATCACCTCATTTTAATTCTGCACATGTACTGAAGACCGCTTCTGATGTGATGTTGAGTTGATAATCTGATTATAACCTCAATAACAGTGTTTATTCCTTTGACGTTTAACGTATTTGCCGCTTAGATTGATCAGGGGTAACTTTGTCTTGTGGTCATCTATGGTACTAAACACACATTCAGTAGTTTTTGATCATTGTCTCATTTAATGGAGTGCTTTTACCCTCTAATGTTTCATAACATGTGTAATTCATTGTCTCTATTTCAACTTGCGACCATGAAATAAGAAGCTAATTTAAAGGGACTCTTCATCCACAGCATGTTCGTTATCTTGAGAATAAATGATACGTGCCTGATGCCCTCAAGGTTTACGTGCGTTTGTGCTGTTTGGGTAAATGTGTGTTTGTGGTGTGGTGGTGGTGTGGTAGTCTTGTGATTGTGAACTGAGGTGTTTGGATGGTGTGCTTCATGTGTACGCAGGTAATTGGTTTTGGACCGGCTCTCGCTGCTCCATCAGTTTTGTGATCTTTGGCTCGGAGACGCATTGTCTCGGGGTTAACACCTGGAACTGGATTTGTTGTCGTTTTAACAGTTTCCTCTTTCTTCAGAATGCATGTTATCAATTATTTAAAATAATAATTCTTTTTTTTTTTTTGTGTGTGTGTTGCAGCATTTTCAGCTGGCTTTGATTGACTCAAATTCCTGCACTTTGTCCAAAGCTGAAAGTAAGTACTGCCGATAAACAGTGCAGGGGTTACTAATGTTTTAATGTTTTTTTTTTTTTTTTTTTTTAAATCAGGTGATCTGAAGATGATTTCTGGTCATGGTTTAAAAATAAAGCAGCAGCTTTTTATATTTCTACAGATGGATACCCTCTTATTCATATTATTAACCACAAAAATGTAGAATTACCAGCCGTTGGTCACTCGACGTCCACATCACTCTTCTAAGCTTGTAATGTAGAGGAACCAAGACTCACATGCGTTCTTCATTGCCCCACCCACCCACCCAACTCCAGATATTTTTGCAGATTTTATTTCAGTTCAGTCTTCCAAATTCATTTTGCTTTGGTTGCCAAGGAAACACCAGTACCAGTTTCTGGCGTAGTGTTTGTGATCAATCTGCAAGGGCAGGCACACACACTCTTTCCTCTCTGATGCTGTCTTACACACACACACACCCGCTCACACACGCAGGGACAGGGACATCAAGGGCAGTCTCACCTCTCAGCTCGGTGTCTGCTGTCTGCTCGTTCTTTGTGTTGAAGCAGTCGGCAGCGGCGCGTTGGACAAAGGAGACACTCCGTGTAGGAATAATGCCAGCTTGCCACCGTGGGCTGCATGTGTGTTCGGTTCGTGTCTGTGTGTGTGTGTGTGTGTGAGTTTTCAAAACTGAATTTATCTTTTTTTTTTCTCCCCTTCCTTTAACAGTTCAGTTCCACATTGCGCATTTGTATGAAATACAGGTAGGTTTGTGTGTGTGTGTGTGTGTGTGTCACCTGTCAGTTTGGATGAGTTCTGGTTTCTTTGCACCTATCTGTTCAATTTTTTCTAAATGAGAAATGATGGGTTTTCCGATGCAAGACCAGTTGCCATGGCAACAGGCGGGTGTCTCCGGCACGAAGCCTCTGTTCTTTACGCTGGTGTCAGCCGTTCCTTCGAGAGCCTTTTTTTTTTTTTTGGCTGGAAGAGTGTGTGTGTGTGTGTGTGTGTGTGTGTGTGTGTTGGACTCTCCTGCTATCTCTCCACATTTTTATTCTCACATCTCTCTCCTGACGCTGGCACTTTCTTTTTTTGGCCGGTCTGCACCACCTTTTTCATTTCTGATTTGCTGACTTGACTGATTCCTCATCAGCCTGAGTCCCCTTTTTGCTGCAGCTTATTGTTCAGACTCAGAGCTCCACCACAGTTCAGCCTGCTTCATTCGTCTCTTTCCTGTGCAGAAGAAGCACCGAGCGGCGAAGGAGGCTTACGAGAACCTCCTGCAGACGGAGAACCTTCCAGCCCAGGTGAAGGCCATTACCTTGCAGCAACTCGGTGAGTCCCGCTTCTGAACATCTGGGCTGACATCGAGCCTGGCTTCGTATGTTGTGCAGGTTTTTACGTTTTATTTTTTGAGGTTGACTGGTGGTATAGTCGGTCTGTTTTGTCAAGGTGGTTTTTGGTCCTCTTTGTATGGTTTGGAAGTGTGGAAATTAAGGACCTGAACCAATATATAACATCTGGAAACACTGATGCTTGGTGGAACATTGTATACATTATATGGAATTACTAGGTCTGTGGCGGGAATAGAGGGCAGCTGGTATTTAATCTACACTGGAATTATTACAGTACTTGGAGGGTACCATTGAGTTAATAGGAAGGGAATTTTCTGCGTTCAAGGAAAGGGGCGGTGTCAGACTGTTCCACTGCATGTTAAATTAGAGGGGAGATGCTGCTACTGAGTATATGAAATTTATAATTGATGTGGCATCTCCACCTTTCTACTGTATAGTAAATTTAATTCTGTTCAATAAAGGAGGTCCGGCAGGGCGAAAATTCCCCACGGTTCTCATACTTGGTACAGATTTGTGGGTCATCTTTAAATGCCATAAATGTACATTTTGAAACCATGTCTGTTGTAATGATGTGCTGTGTGGGGCAGAAGGAGCGCTTTTCTCAGCTCTCACAGGAAGAGCCGTGAAAAAGAGGTCGTGTCCCTTCACCTCTACAAGACTGTTAAACCGCGACTGCTTGTGCTGGAAATACACACTTGCCTCTCTTGTGCTCGTCACGATTTTTGACGTTCATGTGTAGTTTCAGTCTTTCCAGACAAACCCGTATTGAGGGATTCCGTTACAGCATGAGCAGAGTCGATAGAACTTTTTCCTACATAGTGGACGCTGGCAGGTTTCATTATTTTAAATCCTTTTTTCTTTCTCGCAGGCTGGATGCATCACACAGTGGAGCAGCTGGGAGACAAAGCCAACAAAGACAGCTACGCCATCCAGTGTCTGCAGAAGTCCCTTGAGGCAGACCCCAACTCTGGCCAGTCTTGGTACTTCCTAGGCAGGTGAGTGAGCCGCGTGTGTGTTTGCACGCATGTATGCATACGTGTGTTTTTGTGTGTGTTTTTGTGTGTGTGTTTGTGTGTGTGTGTGTGTGTGTGTGTGTGTGTGTATAGTCTTGTATTCCTACATAATTGCATCAGTAAAGTAGCAAAAAAAAAAAAAAAAATACATTCTTTTGACCTGGGCATGGGACTTTGCACCAAGATATGCCCAAGTTTACCTCTAGAATAGTGGGATTTGGTCTGGATTTTAACATTTGTATTTTTTTTGCAGGTGCTACTCAAGTATTGGGAAAGTTCAGGATGCGTTCATCTCTTACCGGCAGTCCATAGACAAATCAGAAGCCAGTGCTGACACATGGTGCTCCATAGGGTGAGACTTTGTGTGTTTTGCTCTGTTTTTACCACTTCAGATGCAAATATGACTTAATTAATGCGTTATAATGAACGGCACGTTTGTAAATCTACGTTTTAAAGTCTGTCTGTTCTTCACTCAACTAAAACACCTTCCAGAGGGCCTAATGGTTATAGATGTAAGCCAAAATTTGATGGGTCATTCAAAGTATCTAGGCAGTGGGAAATGTCCAATACTGTGTGGGAGAGGTGAAGTTAGATCAGTACAGGGTTCCTATGGAAAAGTCATGGGATATTTTGTATTCCAAAAGTTAACATATAAGGGACAGTCTAGAGGTTATGAAAGCGGTAATCAGAAGGTTGCAAAGCACCGTCCCCACACACTGCTCCCCAGGCGCCTGTCATGGCTGCCCACTGCTCACCAAGGGTGATGGTTTTTGTTGTCAACATGTGCTGTGCTGCAGTGTTTCACAATGACAATCACTTCACTTTCTCTTTCTCATGAACTTATGGACAAGACATTGAAATCGGATTGACACTGAATTTATAACGGAGCACATAGTTCCCGTAAGACTGCATGAGAAACGTTTTTCTGTTTGCAACTACAACATTTCAAACTTCACAGAACATATGGTTATGAGAATTTACCTTTGAGTAATTGTCAAATCTAAAAATAGGAGTAGTTGTGTAAGTATTTGGTCAGTGACCGCATGCTACAATACTTTCTGTACGTCCCCCAGAATAATCTAATTGAGGAGCTGAAAGGTCAAATAAATGTAGTTGTTCATTGGAAAGTGACAGTGACTGTAAAGAGTTAAGGTGCGGTCGACTCCGTGTGTTAAAGACTGGAAACAAGAGACAGACAGACAAATAAAATAGTACACATATTGTATACTCGGAGAAACGCCCAGTGGGGGGAAAATACGTGCACCACTATCTTGAATACAAGAAATGAAATCAGGGAAGATCAAGTGCTGATTCGTACTCATTGTTGTTACCTGCCAGTTTCGAGTAAGGCATAAAAGCCAAATAAAACTTAACTCAGTTTCTCTTTTCAGAGTGTTGTATCAGCAGCAGAACCAGCCGATGGACGCCCTGCAGGCCTACATCTGCGCAGTGCAGCTGGACCACAGCCACGCAGCCGCCTGGATGGACCTGGGCACGCTGTACGAGTCCTGCAACCAGCCGCAGGACGCCATCAAGTGCTACATCAACGCCACGCGCAGCAAAGCCTGCAGCAACGTGGCTGCGCTCACCGCGCGCATTAAATGCCTGCAGGTAGGCGCTCACACACACACACACACACACACACACACACACACACACACACGCAGGTCTGAATAGCATGTGAGCCATATACCAGAACTGACCGGGGCTGCAGAGCTTCACTCTTTTCCAAGACTCTGTGTGGGTGTCTGCTTGTCTGTACACACTTACGTGTGGGTGTGTGCGTGTACTTGTGTGCATGTCTCAGCAGTTTTTTTTTGTTTTTTTGTGGAATCTCTCTTCTCTCATACTCTTCATTTGTTAAATGTTTGTGTTTTTTTGTTTTTTTTTGAAACCACTTTTTTTTGTATGATTGTGTGAATAATTTGTCTTATGCAGTTGCCATTAACACACGAGGCTGTAGTTTACCCTTAGTTAATTAACAATATGCTTCTGTAAATCACCATTGCCTCCCTGTCTTGACACACCTAGACAATGAGTTCAGAACGTTTTTTTTTGTTTTGTTTTGTTTTTTTTAAACCACTAAACCTTACGTCTGACTGCAGTAACTGTGCTTAATGTTCAGGCTACATACTAGACCATAATCTATCTAATTAATTCTGCAGCCAACCGAGTAGATGGCCTTTTCCCTCCAGATTGTTTATTTTATTTTACTTTTTTTTTTTTGTCACGCGTTTTTCGTCCTAGGCTCAGTTGTGTAACCTCCAACACACTAGTCTACAGAGTAAAAGTAAAATGCTTCCTAGTATTGAGGAAGCCTGGAGCCTCCCAATCCCAGCTGAGCTTACCTCCAGACAGGGCGCGCTCAGCACGACGCAGCAGGTGAGAAGATAGAGCACACCCAGAACACCCACCCCCACCCTCAACACGGCCCAGCCACACCGACCAAACACACCACCCGACATTTCTTCTAGTAAACCTATATACATCAATCTTACATAGGGCAAGGTTTAAAATATACCTCATCTAATGGACATTTTACTTTTTTATATATATTTTATATATATATTTTAAAAAAGTGTTTGGTCCATGTGGTTTGGTCTTACTAGCGTAGATTTAGTTGTACTGTCTTTTGTCTATTTATTTTTTATATTTCCTATAAATGTATATTTGAATAGATTGCAGTTGCTTATTTCCCAACGTCCCCTAATTTTGCAGAACCCCTTTTCTGCTTGAAGGCGGTGCACTTTAATCACTTTAAATGCGCGTGTGTGTGTATGTCTGTGTGAGTGTGTGTTCATCGATGGCACAGTACAATGGTGTACACAGCATTGTTACTGGTGCATTCATGATGCATAGTTTTCGGTTTCAGTGTTCAGGTTTTATTTATTCTTCTTTACTGACACATTCTGCTTTTTATTGTTTATTTTTGATTTAATAATACGGTTGAACAAATTGTCACCGTTGATTACTTAAGGTCTAAAAGGTTATGCACACGAGAAGGCGATCAATTGTTGAATGAAGTCCACATTAACTGAAAGGACAGGGACCGTTGTTCCATAGTCGTTACAAAAAATTTGGTTCCGAATGTGCTGTACTTCTGTGTCCATATCTAATTTTATAGTCCATAAGTTCCACAAAAATTGAAGCTTGTGCTGCGTTAATTACAAATAATTCTGCAAATCAGTAAGAACAAAGTCGTTGAACTCTTGACGTTAATTACAGAATATGCTACTGTGAGTAGTTGGTATGTCAGTGTTTATTGGAGTTGGCGCGTTTGCTACATTCCTTCGCATGAATTAGATTCTCCTGGAATTAATGGACTTTGTTCAAGTTTGATCATTGCCTTCAATCAAAACAATGGAGTCCTGATGAAATTATTCTTGGTATTTTGGGGGCTTACTGCTACGGTTTGCATGCACATCACTTTTCAAGCCTGCACAGAATTGTAAAAAATTATTTACTGTTTATTTATTTATTAAAGATATCCTGGCCTTTGAAGGTGGCCATTGAATTTATCAGAAAATTAGAAATAGTTTTTGAATGGACCCTTAGCAAGGCACTGCTTGTTCAATCAAGTCAAGCCTTGTTTGGTTAAACCCCCCTGAATCCCTGAGTTATGTAAATCTGAATAATTAAAAAATGTGTGTGTCGGTAAATTGTGCTCTATAACTGAGTGATGTGCATGAAAACGTACTCTGTGTGCAGGTTGTTCCACTAATAATGTAATTTCCCGTGGTTCTATGGTCAGGGTATATGCATACTTGCTTGAGGATTATTGTATATTATGTGAAATATGAGTTTTTGAATGCAGGAATCACACTGCTTTCCTGCTTTTGTCTGTTTCTTGCTTCTTTTTTTCTTCTTCTTTCTATTATTCTACTTTCAACCCCAATCTCCTCTATGCTCTCCAATCATTAAAACAACTTTCCAGGCATGCAAACCACACAACAGCACAGGCGGAGGCCTGGGCAGCGCTCACGGTCCGACCCAGTCGCTGCCCCCTCATGTAGGCCCTGTCAGCCAGGGAGAGGAGCAGTCGAGTCCCGGCAAGAGGAAGCGGACCTCCAGCCCGGCCAAGGTACACACTCGTTACTCGAGGCGTGGCGGCGGGTCGTGCGAGAGTTGGCGTGGCCGCACTGGCGTTGGTGGTCACTGTGATTCGCCGTTTCCTACAGATACCGGGGTAGAGCTACACCGCGCTCAGTCAAGTTCAGATTTTCTGCTTTAAAACAAAATGTTTGTTTTCTGGATGATTTCAGGTTGTGTTTCTCAGGTTGCGTATGTGAGATTTGTTTATTTCCTCCCTTTTCGTTTCTGCCTATAGAGCCCCTCAGAGTCATGGACTAATAATAACTCCTCGCAGCAGCAAGTCTCTAACTGGTACATGTCACCACAGAAGCTACAGGTAAGCTACAGCACTTTAAATGCACCCGTGCGTGTATATTGGGAAGAGTTCTTAGACGTTGTGGCTTCCTTTGAATTCTTTTTGAGCTCCTCTGTCCCTGCCGTGCCTCCTACAGATCCTGGAACAGTTACGGAACAACCGGGCCAATCTGAAGCCGCCGCAGATGCAGATGTTGCATCAGCTGGAAGCTCAGCTGTCGCTCATGCAGCAGAACCAGCAACAGGTATTGTTTTCATCATTTCATCATATGTTTGTTTATTGAAACCGGAAAGAATGCCGAAATTTAATTCGATTTGCGATATTCGATTTCTGGGCGTTTCAGTTGTTGGGGAATAAAAAGGTTTCCAGCAACTGTTTAAGTCAGGACACTTTTGAGGCGCATCACCATTGGTTGTTATTTATTATTGTCCTGTATCCTGTAACAGTATGGTGACGTGATGCACGTTCTGACACCCTCCATTCACACTGAGTAGGAAGTGAGTGTAATAGGTTGGGTGAGATGACGTTGTATAATGTGTGTGTGTTGTGTGTAACAGATGAGGCAGAATGCGTCGGGGCAGGTTCGGCCCTCTCTCCCTAACGGTCCCTTGGCGGGTCCATCACTGCCTTCACATCCCCACGAACCCTCTTCAAGGCCCTCCACCTCAAACCCCCGCCCTCCCTGCCCCTCCCTACTGCCCAACGGGCCATTCCCGGGCAGCCCCGCTCTCTCTGTCAGCAATAATCACGCGGCAGGGGCGGGAACCAACGGAGACGTGCCTTACCTGCACCCCAACGCACTACCTCACAACTGCACAACAAGCCCGGAGGACTCGTGGAAGAGCCAGCACCTAAACGCCACTCAGGTAACCTCGATCTGTCTCCTGCTGATGTTCGTCCGTTGCCCATGAGTGGTCACTGCAAATTGGTACAAGTTGATCCAGCGAAAATCCCTCCAGGGTGACCACACCCCCATCTACACAGCGCAGCGGTCACTGGGTTCAGTGTGGAAATGTTAACGAATGTGGTCATAAGTCACGTCCACGGCTCTGAACGTGAAATGGAAATGCACCTTTCCGTAACAACTGGGCGATCCACAAAACTGTCCAGGCGGACCAGGTACCGTTTCTTACGTTAGGGATGGACCCCGCCACTTCCTGGTGAAATACTGCCCCCTGTTTGATGCGGTTGAAAGTGGACATTGTGGCAAATGCATATATGTGTAATATCTTTGAAACCTCCACTGTCAGAATGAGAGGAGGAAACAAACAGGGAAATCTGTTCCAAGGAGCATGTTCAAAACCTTACTTTATTAATGTAATTACTAACCGTATTTTAAAATGGGTGGTTTTTAATTAATTGTTCTCTTTGTATTCAGGGGCTTCAGAAAGGTCCAGGTTCGCATTGGGCAGGTCCTAATGGTGAGCGGCCTCCCTCCTCTGCTGGATTGGCTAACAGCCCCGCCACTCACAATCAGGTCGGCCACTCGGCCACACCCAGCGTCCCATCAGAGCCCTCTGTCAACCACCTGTCCTCTTCGTCTCCTTCTGCCCCGTCCTCGTCCTCGCACACTGCTACCTCAGGCTCCCCCCCAACCAAAGAGAGTGCAGCGGGGGCCGTACCCAATGCTGGTCCGAGCACTGCCACAGCCACTGTCTCTGCCACCCAGGGACTGTCCAATCACGTCCGACCGGCCACTGGAAATTCCACAAACCACCACGCTCCCTCTCCCAGCGGCGGCCTCTCTTCAGACAATCCCCAGCTCTCCGCCCTGCTCATGGGAAAGGAGGGTGACTCTACGCCACCAGGGGCAACCAGGGTCAACCATGTGGCCCTGGGGCCAAAGCCGGGAGGGCCGGGGTGCTCTGCGGCACCCTCCCCAGCGTCGGCTATGTCCACGGCGACGCCCTCACCGGGATCCGCTGAAGCCCGCCACAGCCTTAACAAAGCCGCACAGACGCCACCAACCAACACGGTCGTCAACGGCAGCGGGGGAGGGGCCTGTTCGGAAGACTCTCGGAGCCCGCTGAAGGTGGAGCCGGCGGAGGTGTGTTTAAAGGCCCCTCTACGCTCCCAGCGCTGCTCCTCCACAGTCTCCATCTACCCCACCTCCACCGACCTGCTGAAGGCCTGCAGGTGAGCCAGTCGGCCACCATCAGTAGTTTAGTGGTAGTTCAGCAGTTCATGAAAATGAACCGCTGGCTGTCTTGGTCCTCTGTGTACAGTCTGTCTTACTGGTCCATTTATTTATGTTTTTTTATTTATTCTAAGTGATCACTATGGCACTTACTGTACTCTTTTATTCATCTTTCCGTTTTTATTAAAATAGACAAAACATAGTTTCAATTCTACATTTAAAACACAAATTATGGCCTCACTGGTAAGTTCTGGTGATTTAGTGGAATTTACTCTAGCATACTACTGGTATACTTGTACTAAAACTAGGAGACAAAAGGGAAAGTGCTGGAGTTCACAGTGATTCATATTTGACTGGAATTGTGGCCTTTGTTAGTGCTGATATTCTTAAACACTCCTCGAAACAAGACAAACAAGCACAAAAATAATCTGCGGCACCACAACTAGTCGAATTAACATTTTATTTTGGCAGCCGTGGCTTATTTTTAACATGTTCATGTTATTGTCAAATATGATTTGTTTGTGGGGGGGGAAAGACCGATGCGCTTAGTTTTGGAAAGTTGAAATGTCTCCCTCTGCTGTTCAGTCGAATCAGATAAACTGGGAGTCGGGTGTGAACAGTCAAATTAAACACTCTAATGACCATTAGAGAGCACGTCCGGACATTTCAGTCCACGTAGCTACTGAATAATAGAGGCGCTGTCTGTGGTGCTGATTGTTACATGGATTAAATGGGTTTATGATTGCTTATTAATGACCTTGTTATGGTGTTGATTTTCAGTGGTGCGTTCGTATTTGGCAGATCTGTCTTGTGTAATTGTGTTGGGAGGAGGGTAGTCCAGTGGAACTGTTCTGAACGTGGGGCCCATATCGATATTGCCCGTTGGTGCCATTGCTACCAGTACCGCTTCTGTTGCAAAAGGTACCATGTGAAAGAAATCTGCTCTGCAGCATATTGCACAATCAACAGTATTATGTTGTTACTGAGGGTAACATACCAATATCGTGTCATAATTATAAAAGGGCATTAAAAACTAAAAACTTTTTTTTTTTTTTGTTTTTTTTTTTGCATCATTCAGAACAAATGTTTTGTCTATCTTTTGTCTCACTCTCTTTCTCTCTCGTATATATATATATATGTGTGTGTGTGTGTGTGTGTGTGTGTGTGTGTGTGTGTGTTATATTTGCAACAGGTCTGCTTCTTTATGGTGTGAATTATATTATGAAGACATTGGACAGGGCAATCAGTACAATTTAGAAGTAAAGAAACTGTGCTCTAGATTTTTATCAGGGAGAATCAATGTCATTTGTGTTCCACTTTTTTTATTCGGTTTGTCCCAAAATTTTTTCCTCAATTAGAATTTTTTGAACCTTACGGACCAGTAATCGGAAGTTTGTGGGTTTAAATCCAGAACCACCAAGGTGCCACTGAGCAAAGCGAAGCAAAATGTGTGTGTGAGTGTCAGTGTAGTGTACATTGAATGTAGTGTACATTGTATGATATGGAAATATGCTCTCTCTCCAACAGGAACCTGGGCAAGAATGGTTTGTCCAGCAGCAGCAGCAGCATCTTGTTGGATAAGTGCCCCCCTCCCCGCCTACCACCGCCCCCCTCACCTGCCCTGCCAAAAGACAAGCTCAACCCTCCGACGCCGAGCATCTATGTGAGTGTCCCTGGAGCAAGCACAGAAGTAGCTGTTTTCCATAAAAAATTTAACCAAAGCCGTAATTGTGGCTCATAAATTGTCAATTTCAGTTTGGGTCTTAATTATCGTGTTACCTGTGGTCATTTAAAACTATTTTACTTATTATATGAACACTGTCAGACATTACCCTTGTTTAACTTGAGTCCTTTTCTATCGGTCTGCAGCTCGAGAATAAAAGAGATGCCTTCTTTCCTCCTCTGCATCAGTTCTGCACGAACCCTTCCAACCCAGTCACAGTCATCCGTGGGCTCGCTGGCGCCCTCAAACTCGGTCGGTTCCCCATCTCTGTTTCCTTTCCCCTGTCTCTCACACACACATCCCATGAGCCACAAGGACTATCATAACTACTTCTCTTAGGCCAAAGGCTGTGGAAGCATTGTACTGTGAAGGCCATTTCATCATGGCGTTACCATGGAGATGAGAGAGTCTTCAGAATGAATCTGTGTTTGCACAGCATAAGCTATTATTGTTACCAAGGACAATTTTTCTATCATTTGAGCTACAGCGTGAAATGCTGTGGAAGCCGACTTCCTGTAAATAGTAGACTTTCTGTCTTAGTTTTTTGCTTATTTCTTGCCATTCTTCATATACATACTTTTAAGATACTATTTTCATGTAATCTTCACATACTTTTTTGAAGTGCATGCTGGATGCATTATGCAGTTTAGCATCTATGATGTGTGGAACGGGCGCCATCTGCAGGACAAGTGCAGCATTACATCTTAGCTCTGCATCCCAGTGTCCCTCGGTGGTAAATTATCCTTTGTCGGTCTCATTTGTTCCTTTTTTTTGTCCTCCCTTGCTTTCAGACCTGGGTCTGTTCTCCACAAAGACCCTGGTGGAGGCCAACCCCGACCACGTGGTGGAGGTGTGGACGCAGCTCTCGCAGCCAGCCGATGAAAACTGGGATGCCACGGGCAGCAAGAAGACGTGGCGCTGTGAGAGCGCCCGATCCCAGACCACCATAGCGAAATACGCCCAGTACCAGGCTGCGTCTTTCCAGGAGTCTCTGCGGGTCTGTGTCTGTTCATTTTGATTTAAATCTTACTTCTGCTGCAGATGAATGGGATTATGTGCACTAATTATAGAGCCATTCCCTCCCCGTGTTGCTCAAAGACTGAAGAAGCTGCGCTTGTCACTCAGGCATATACGCCGGCTGGGATAAAAGGTGTTACAGTGATACAGGAGATGTCAGCATGCTCATCTGTCTTTGTTCATTCAGGAGGAGAATGAGAAAAAGGGCCAAAAGGAGCTCTCCGACTCTGAGATGACCTCCTCGGAGAAGTATGTAGCTTTCTTCTGCAGAGCTCTTCCGTTTTCTTTATCCTTGTAACTTTTTAAACCTTGTTGTGACTTCTCTCGCTCCAGTGTTGTCAGGAGGAGGAGGGGTCCTTTCAAACAAGTCAAATATGGGACGAACATCGATGTTTCAGATGAGAGAAGGTAAGAAAATGTCCGGCTGCTTTCGTATTGTAAATGTAGTTTTATCGTGAGAAACCAGGTTCCTCGGTTCCTCAGAAGGGTTTACCAGACGTTCTGGTTGACTCCTGGGTTCTGCGCGCAGGTGGAAGCAGCAGCTCCAGGAGCTGAGTAAGCTGCCGGCCTTCGCTCGGGTTGTGTCTGCTGGGAACCTGCTCAGTCACGTGGGCCACACCATTCTGGGCATGAACACCGTGCAGCTCTGCATGAAGGTGCCCGGCAGTAGGACGCCAGGTGAGAGGCCACACACACACTCAATGGAACCATTTATAGCTGTGTTATAGATTCCCCACCTTATTGAAACTTTTTTTTTTTTTTTTTTTTATTTGGTAGTTTTAAATATGTTTTTTCTTTTCTCCATCCCGCTGTTCTAGGTCACCAGGAGCACAACAACTTCTGTGCAGTGAATATAAACATTGGGCCGGGAGACTGTGAGTGGTTTGCAGTGCCGGAGCCGTACTGGGGCATCATGAGCGAGTTCTGCGAAAAGTACGTTTGTTGCACCTTACATCATTGTCCTGTCTTAGTTCAATTCAAAGAAGTCACATAAATTTGGATCAAGCGGGACTTTTGTCAATTTTGCATGACAATTGTGCATCCACTTGTTCTCATCCCAGAAACAACATAAATTTCCTCATGGGCTCATGGTGGCCGAATCTGGAGGATCTGTACGAGGCCAACGTCCCGGTGTACCGATTCATTCAGAGGCCGGGGGACCTGGTGTGGCTGAACACGGGAACAGTTCACTGGGTCCAGGCCATTGGCTGGTGCAATAACATCTCGTGGAATGTGGGCCCTCTCACTGGTACGCTCAGCTGGTTCTTTTTCTCTCACCTTGTGCACAATCAGCATTTAAATAGCTTAAAGCAGGTATGATTTTATGAGGACTTTAGGCCAATTCATTCATGCAATTAGGAGATATACCTATCCCATATATCGGATGATAATCATCATTCTATAACATAAAGTACGTGTTTCTTTGTGGGTCTGTCATTTAAATGATTAAAACTGGTGTGGCTGTTGCTGTAATGAGCTTTTTTCTTTGCTCTTTTACCCCTCAGCATACCAGTACAAACTGGCATTAGAGCGCTACGAGTGGAACAAGCTTCAGAGTGTGAAGTCTGTCGTTCCCATGGTGCATCTCTCCTGGAACATGGCTAGAAACATCAAAGTGTCGGACCAGAGGCTCTTTGAGATGATCAAGTATGTTTTTTTTCCATCTAATTGCACCATAACATTATTTAAAATGATTCTCAAAATAAGACTCTGTATACTCAACTTTGTGTAGATCAGACAAATGGTATTAAACGGTATATTTACTGTATCATATATTATAAGATATTATCTGTCATTGTGGTCTTATTAAAGTAAATTTTTACATCTCTATATTGTTCCATTTTACACCTGGCCACTAGAGGGAGTTGTGCTCTGCTGCCTATAATGTGTCTGAATGTTCTCTGCTCCACCAGGTTCTGCTTGCTGAGGACTCTGAAGCAGTGTCAAGCATTAAAGGAGGCGTTGGCTCAGGCAGGCAAAGAGACCATCTGGCACGGCAGGAGCAGAGACGAACCGGCCCACTACTGCAGCATCTGCGAGGTGAGCGAGCGTCGCTCTCCAGCGCAGCCTGTTCTAAAAACACCAGCGAAAAAATCTATGCATAATGGGCAGATGTTAGATCAGCTCCGCTTTTCAGAAATCGAGAAGTTAAGAGAATAGCTTTTCCACCGGCTTTCATTTTGCTGGAGAAAAAAAAAACGAACGAAATTCTGGTTACATCTTTTCTAAATTTCCATTTCTGAATAAACTGTAATTTTTAAAAATATTTACAATGACGCTGGACTCTTGTTTTTCAGGTGGAGGTATTCAATCTTCTGTTTGTGAAGAGCGAGACGTACTCTCGGAAGACGGTCGTGGTGCAGTGTCAGGACTGCGCGAGGAAGGGCAGCAACGATCTGCAGGACTTCGTTGTGCTGGAACAGCACAAGATGGAGGATCTCATGCAAGCCTACGACCAGTTCACAATAGTACGTTTTTAAATTAATTCCTCGAACCACCGACTTCGTATCAGTTTACACTCAGGGAAGCTTTCTGCTCGCAGTTTTCCCATCGTCCATGACCTTGCCATTATTTGGAATGTGATAAGCAACAAAAAAGGTGCACGGTTATAGCTTGTACAATTCCGGTATTTAGACCAGTCGCCATGATCTGCATTCGTCAATAGTTTCATATTCACTCTGATGGGTTAGCTGGCAGGATCTCTCCTGTTAACATGTTTCAGTTTCCCTTCGAACAGATCGTATTACTTCACAGCAGCTTTTGAGTTCTTCAGTCCCATTTTTTTGGGAGTGAAATTGTGTTGTTTTGCACTGCAGGCTTTTATTATTCCCACCTTTTATTTGGTTATGCTTTCTTCCTTTTTCCTTTAGTAGCCAGCATGGCCTGATTCTTTGCGGCGCTTTCGCAGTGTGGCTCTAATGTTGCATTTTAGATCAGAAGTATGTTCGCGCCACAGCCCCTGGCTTCTCCTGTAACTCTGGTTCATAGCAGTTGTTGACGGGCAGTTTTTCCCAACCATCTCATCCCACGCAGTTGCGGCCCTGGTCACAGATGGTGCAGATGAAAATGACACCACCAGCTGCCCATTTGTGCACAAAATGTTGCACACTGTGTGTAGATCCTATATGTCTCTGTTGCTGAAATAAAGGCACCAGAAAATCTCTATCAAGCGAGCAAGCCCTTCAAATTTTTAACACAATTGCAAGGCTGCTAGTTATGGTCAGAACCATTGAAACCATCACATTCTTTTCTCTTGCAGGCTCAGCATTCCTCTTGACATTAACAGCATTAGCTCTGTCTGGACTGTAATGGTGCGTTACAGGAACTCCGCTAAATAAAAGGACCATTTCTGATATTCAGGAAAGTCAAGGCAGCCGCTGGCATGGCTGCCCTCCGTGGCAATGGCTGGAGGCGGCTGTGTGTGTCTATGCAACCTGTTGAAGAAAAAAATGGGACATGGCAGCCTACAGGGGGCGGTAGTGGGCGCACTTTCATTCTACAGACCTCCCCCAGCCAGGCTGTTGAGCTCTTCTGCAGACGGACATTTAATCAGCAGACTGGGGAGAACATTGTGGAAATCTTTTCTTCTTTTTTCCTTTTCTTATTAGTTTTATTGTTTTTTTTTGTATATATTGTCCGTCACAACAGGTATTGTCACATAAAGACTACTGACTTGGGAGTTTGGTTTTGTTAATGGGGTGATGCCCTTTTTCTTCAGTCTCGAGATCTCTCCCCTTTTGGCTAGAACTCTAGTCTAGCCTCTTTTTCTCTCTTCCTTTGTATGTTATGAATTTTATGAACTTTGGATGGGAAATATACAAGAAATTTGTAATGTGAAGAGTTAGGTGACCTTTTTCCTTTTTACTGCTTTTATGTTTTTTTGTTATTTTGAAACTAAGAATTTTTTTCTTAGATAATAAAAAAAATTAAACAGCCAAGTCACAAAGAAAAATGGGTTGCACATAGACGTAGGAATAAAGTTTAATTTGTGATTTTTCTCCTTTTTGTTTCATTGTTTCTAATCTTGATGTAAATTTACACTATTTATAAATACATATTTATTGCTTGAAGATATTTGTTGAATGGAATGCTGTTATTTTTTCCAGAGTACCTGCCATTAAATTTGAAGGAGTTGTCATTTAAACACTACTCCTCTTACGTTTTCTATATATAAATAAAACAGATTAGCAAGCGTTGTACAGAAACCATTAAAATTGTTTTATTGTTTGAAGAATGTTTTATGAGTTATTAAACAATAAGTTGTCAAATAATTTACGTACATTTTATTTTCATAAAGCATACTGTTTAAAATTGTGGTAAAGAGTATTTTACTGTGCCTGGTTGTCTCATTTCTAAAATGACGCAGTTATTAAGTGACAAGCAGTAGTAGTAGAGACGGCAGTAGTCTGATTCTTGTGTTAGATTGTCCGGAAAAATGGTAGTGGTCGAATTTGCATCTCCACCTCCATTTTGATAAGTACCTTGTACCTTTTTTTTTTTTTTTTTTTTTGGTTGATTGGTAGATAGATCGGGGTTTCTGCATTGATCCTATTTCATTTATGAATCATTTCTAATGATTGTAATATATGCATACACAGTGTAACATTTGTAAATTAACGTGTTCCATCTTAATGAAATAATTTGTCATTTTGGAGCTATATTGGCGGAACACACGACTGACTGATTGTTCGGGGTCTAGTCGTCAACATAAACCGAGGGGAACGTTTTACAAACAGATGCTCGTACTATCAAATGCATTTGCATTTGTACATTCAGTGAAACCCTGATATCTTTTTACTACATCACCTTAGACCACAGTATTGGAACATGATTGCTAAGATGAAATGAAGTGGTACCGGCATATCGCTATATCTGCACTCTGACTGAATGTGGTCTGTCGCACTGGCCTTCATGTAAACAGTTGACATAATAAGAATGTGTAGCGGCACGTCATCTAGCTGGCTAGACCATCAAACTGTATTTAAGACTTTTTTTTTTTTTGATTGAAAAGTGAAGTGATTTTCATTGTGATACACAGCACACAGTGACACATGCTTTCCTCTGCGTTTTAACCGCCACCCTTGGTGAGCAGTGGGCAGTCATGACAGGCGCCCGGGAGCAGTGTCTGGGGACGGTGCTCGAACCGGCGACCTTCAGATTTTGGTCCGCTTCCTAACCCAATAGGCCACCACTGCCCCTTTTTGATTGATAGATCACTTGACAGGTTGATGGAACACTTTAGTTTCAAAGTTGTTATTTTTGCAGCCTGGCATAAAATTAAGACAAGACATGGAAGACAGAAAAAACAAACTGGAAAAGGTCATTAAACAGTAGTTAAAAAAAAAAAAAAAAAAAAAACACATTATTACTCCGTTTTTAGGAGAAATATAAGTAGTCTGACAAACTCAACAGCAGCGTCGGCTACATCCTCGTCCACCGTGATGCCATCAAAGCACAAAACTGACTTTCACGTGGACAGCTCACCGCGTCACCGACCTGTAGCCGCGTTTTTCTCGCCAGTCCGCGGCCTGTTTTACCCGAGCAGGCCGGAGGGGAAGGTGAGGTCAGGAAGAAGGGCTTCTCTTGTGTTTGAAGTGGGTGAGAGGTGAAGTCGAGGAGGGTGCAGCGAGTGGGGAGATTAAAAGCAGGTTAAATACCTGACTCGCCGCGAGGCGCCAGGCCGCGAGGTTTACCTTGCCGTGTTGATTTATACTGAGGGCTGTGTCAGAAGTCACCGGAGAATTTCCTTCATTCATGGCAACTGCATGTGTGTCAGTGAGAGCATTCAGGTCACAGACGGATGTCAGCAGGTCCAAAAACGGCTTTAGAGAAGTGTTCAGATGACAGAGCGGAATTTAGACAAGAAACACTATCAGCAGAACATTAAATTACAGATTTGCCAGTTGCTTAAGCACTATTTTTAAAACTAGTAATTACCAGTGCATTTTAGAAAAAATGCCAATGGGTTCTGTTCTGAATTGATCCTTGAGTCTTGTCGTCATTATGTTGCACACTCATGAACTAATATGAATTATGTAGGCTTATTGTAGACTACCGCTATATTCACAATTATTATTATCATCATAATCATCATCATTATTAGTAGTAGTAGTATTTGTAGTAATACCTCATTCATTGATTTTCAATTATAGCTTAAGCCACACTAAGGTCACAGGTGCCATCAGGCACAAGGATCATTCACCCTCAGCAGGACATATTATTAGCAGCAGTAGTATTAATATAATCAATAATAATTTCAGTATTACGAAATCACAATACTGTTAATTCTGCATAAAACCTATTGCAGGAGAGTCGTCAACAATAGGATTCTGAATGAAGAAGAATAAATCCATCAGAGATGAGTCTGAGCATAAATCACTTTGTGGGGACAATTGCCTTCAATCCCTCCCTTTGTTTCTCTGCTATAAACACACGTTTTGTTTATGTAATAGATCATATCTTTTTGGGTTTGAAGCCACCGGAAGGGTTGAAAGCTTTTTAACACTGAGAGAAATGTTTTTCTGTCTTTTTAATCAAGCAAATTTATTCAAAACACATTCCAGGTATTAATGTTTTACTTTTTAATCTGAGAGTCACATGCTTGGCCCCTTGCTAATTAATAACAGTAAACCTTTGATAATCTACCTGGACGGTGTGAAATCTGGTAGCCATTTGGAATGTCCCTGCTGAGCATTTTGGAGCCAGTTAAATGGGGAAGGTGAAGACGCCAGCGGCGCCCTGCGTTCCACCTGACAGCAAAGTGCTCGGGAGACGTCAGGAAACGAAACGTCAGATGCGTACGACGCGCCTCGGCTGAGGACGCCGACCACGCCCTCGAGTGTCGGGTGAAGAGTCAGCTCCGCCCGGAGGTCCCGCCTGCTACTGTGTCGGTAGAACAGTAAATTACTTCGTACGCTGGCTTGAAATTGGATGTAGTGGAACGTGTATTCACGTGTATTCTTCCCTTTTTCTTTTGTTATCTGTTCCCGCCTGCGTGCTTTCAGTTGACGCCCATCGTAAGGGCTTCATGTCACCTTCATGTCACATTATTCAAAAGAACACACTAGTATTCAACCGGTCAAATTAAAGTAGAACGTTCGATGCGTCATAGAGGCGAGTAAAAAAAAAAAAAAAAGATCACAATACACATAATGCCAATTTTTAAAAGTCCCTTTAATAAAAAGCAAAATACTTCAATTATGATTCGGTACACTTTTAATGGAGAGCCGTGATCTGCAGAGTCGCTGAAACCCAGCAGACAATGTAGCTGTAGCTTTAAACCACACAGATTTCTACACTGTATGCCAGGTTCAGCACCTTCACAACCGGCGGTGAACTTCCAAACGCCCTCCGGGGAATAAAGCAGCTCGGCTGTTCCTATTCATTTCCTGCCGCCGCCATGAAGGTCCCGGGCGCGGCCCGTCAGAACACCGGAGAACCTTGGAGACCCAGTAGCCAGATGTAGCTGCTGCGTGTGGTACAGGATCTACACTGACTATTGAGCAGCCCGTGTTCTCCCTGGGAAGCCATCCCTGCGGGCTACACGCCGCATCCTGTCGGTCGTTTCAAACCGTCCCCTTCACACACACACACACACACACACACACCACGATTTCAGAGTAATCTTACCCACTGCAGTGGAAGACGGGGATTTTAAGGAATTGGGGTGTGGAAGGAGAACTGAATCTACGCTCATTATCAATCAGTGGGAGTTAAGCCGAACCCGTCTCCGGGGGTCCCCACGTGCTCTTGTCCCTGTAAAAAGGAAAAAATTTAGAGCCATACATTTTACTGAACAAACTTTTAGCCCCAATTTCTGGCTTTTCGGACGAGCCCGGTGTGCATTTCCGAGCCCTCTCATCTCTTCGCCGCTCTTACACAACCGTGTTCGGGGAGATTATCGGCCGAACAGGCTGTCATGACGTGGGGGGGAAAAACGAAGATCAAACAGACCCGCGAGCGCCCCGGCCTTGGGTACAAGCTGTGGAAAGTTAAACAGGGGGCACACCTCCATTTTTAAACAGGCCGAGATTAGCGTGGCTGACTAAGGCCGTTTCAGGCGATAAACACCGATCCCATTCATCCGGGCATGTACCTCCTCAGCACTCAACCTCTCTTCAGTTACCCTGCAATCAAAAACACGCCAATGGAAAACTTCCTCCCGTTGTGCAACCAACACAACTGATGGAACGGTGTGTGTGTGTGTGTGTGTGTGTGCGCCCGTGAAAAACACCTTGCTCATCGGGAACCTGTGGGAACCGAACTTGTTTATGGTTATGATTGTATTGCCACAGACTTGGCCGTCGACTTCAAAGAGGAGCTGGTAAATGTGTGACCGAGTGGCCGCGCAGGTTTACTCATCGGCCCCGCGTTTCAGGGCCGGAAAAGTGACGCTGGGGTTCCACCTGCCAGACATCGCACCTTCAGCAAAAAATACAATTAAACTTCTACTCCACGAGTCCTGCCGCTGGATGAATAATTCGCACCAAACAAACGCATGACGGTACACAGCACGGGAAGATGGGAGAAGTTGCTTCAAAGGTCGAACAACAACTACAAACCCAAAGCCTTCACTACACAATTAACACAGGCCAAGCCTTGATACGGCAGTAAACGGTGGGCAGGCGGCACCTTAAAATGCCATGAACATGGTTTCCTTCAGATGGACTGGGCGCTCCATGCAGCGTAACGAGTCCGGCTCGTGTGAATAACGGCCTTCCGAGGATCCGGATCTGAGGCCGTAATGCGCAGGTGGGACGGGGACGGGGCCGGGCGGGTTGAGGCCGGGGTTACGGTTGCCTTATCTGCGTGTTTATGCAACGCCACTTGTTCCCGCGCCGCCGCGGCTGATGGCGGAAGCGCGGGGGCCGTGATAAGGACAGACAGGCTGATCGGGTTCACTGCTCCCTTTACATGGGAACGCTGACCTGCAGTTACGGCCCATTTTCACCCTGCTCTCTCTCTCTCTCTCTCTCTCTCTCTCTCTCTCTGAGAAGGCCCGAACGACCCTCTGAAGAAGGCAAAAACCACCACAGAAGAACAGAGAAGGTCTCCATTAAAACCAGACCAGGTCTCTCTCTCTCTCTCTGCCCTGGGGGTTAGTTATAGGTGGTCTAAATTTAGCGGCTCATTGTCCCCCCGCGTTTCCTGCGACTATGTATAGCCGGCGGCGAGCGAATGAGGTCAGCGTGCGAGGTGTCACCGGTACGATTGCGGGACGCATGGAGCCATTCGCGTAGCGAGTAGCGTACCGTCACGCCCGTTCGTTTTTTTTTTTCCTGTTTGTTCTCGTAAATGTTTGCCCGTTGCCCTGAGCGACTTTATGTAAATGTTTGCAAGAGAACAGGACACCAGTTTATTCAATTAATAATCGTTTTCGAATGTAATGAAGGTCTTCCCGCCTTTTTTTTTGGCGCCGCACTCTGATTGCCCAACACGGCTGGCCAATCACGACGCAGCACTCAATGCTTCATTCATAAAAAGTGACACGACCCACATGGAGCGGCGGAACCTGCCAGGCCACTTCCTGTCCGTTTCGCAGGGATCCAGTGGAACCAGTAGAACGTAAAACAACCACATTCACCACAAAAAAAGACAAGAGAACGTAAACCATAAAATCTTTCTAGAACAACACTCTCCCAGGTTTTCTGGCAGGTTCGTGAGGTCAAGGGTCATGCTAATAAAAACCTACATACAGAGATTGAAACTGTCCTGGAGTCATTAAAGTTGAATGGTTGACAACACACACACACACACACACACACACACACACACACACTTCAGGATTGCTGGCTGTCACTCGACCCCCCTCCCCGCTTGGGTTCTATGTAATGAGCTTCCTCGGCGTTGGGGAGAGGGGGAGTGTGACAGCTGTCTTTCATCCACAGAGGAAGAGCAGGATGAAAGAGCATGAGCGATGAAGACAGGAGAAAAAAAAACTCTCTCTCTCTCGCTCTCTCACACACATCTCTATTCCTCCCTCTCTGCCTCGTTTCTTTTTTATCTTTACCTCTGCTCACAGTTTCCACTCGCTCTGTCAGTCAGTGTTTCCGGACGCTTCTCCCTCGCCGGACCCCCGGTCTGTGTGGCTTTCCCCACTCCTCGCTCCTGGTGAAAAAAAACACACACACACACACACACACACACACAGAGAGAGAGAGAGAGAGAGAGAGAGAGAGAGAGAGTTCAGGTCGGTCTGTGCCCGTTGACCTTTTCGTACGAGGCGTGTGTGCGGTTGCAGCAGGTGATCTGGGAAACGCGCTCAGTTTTTCTTTCCTCTTGTCTGAATCGACTTCCTCTCTCGCAACACACACTTTTTCCTCCCTTCCCTTTCTCTTCTGCTTCTTTGTTATCCTGTAATTGCCCACCCTTCGCTCCCCTTCTCTGTTTCTCTGGCGCAAAGTTAAAAGCGCTTCGATGTCGGCACACCGCAGCCACCGAGGAAACATGAAAACGTTCACTTACACAAAAGCGCCATTCTTTCATTGTGCTCCATTCTCTGGTCTATATTACCCTCACGCTCCCACTGAGTCACATGCTGACAGAGATGGCCTTCTTTAAAGAGAGGCGGGAGCTTCGGGGGAGGGCCCTGCGCCGCCCGGCCAATGGGGCCGCAGGGGGGGCGGAGCCGAGGAAAGTGTTAATGGGGAGGTTGCAGATAGCAGACCCATTGAGGAAAAAAGCAGCAGGAAATGATGCCACGGCTAAATAAAGCCCCGGCTCGGGCCGAAGGGAGAAGTGAAACCTTTCTTCCTTGTGACTCGTGTGCGGCGGCTTGGCCGTCATTCACCGCCACCTTCTCATGCAAATTTAATTAAAAAAATGTAAAAAAAAACAACAAAAAAAAAAACATGTATACCAACATGTTTGCTTGAGATCATTTAACCAAATTAGAGTAAAAAGATCCTTCAGCTGCATTTAAATGCACTCCTGCAACCTTGCCCTTTCACCCTCAAGCCAAAGCATGCAAGATGCCATGCCTCCCCCATTAGTCACCCAGATATTAATGACACACCTTCGCATACAGAAGCGGCCAGAGCTGCACGCCTCACGTTACGATGAAGGTGCGCTGATCCCTTCATTCCTCCACTAACTGCCCTCCGTCAGAAAGTTCTCCTTCCGACTGCTGTTTAATGAAGGTGGCGACCGTGGACCCCCTCATGATGTACAGGACGCGAAAGGCGTGAGTGCATAACAATTTCCAAAATTTGTTTTTTAGATTAGGAATATATAAAGGAAAAGGAATATATAAAGTTTTTTTGGTCAGATTGAAATTTTATTATGTATATGATTGCCTGCAGCATTGGGTGCAGACCTGATAAGGATATCGGTCAGCTCAACTGGGGGTAAGGAATATCATCACATGGATGATGAAATTAATTTTACATTAAATTGAATAATCTCATATTATCCCAAACATAATATGAGATATATTTAATATTTTCAAATGTATTTGAATTCAGTGATCAAATCTTCGAAAGAATCGTTTGTGATGAGCGTTACGCAGAAGTGGTCATCTAAAATGATAACAGTAACGCTGTTAGACCCTCAGGCCATGCGAGGAGACAAGCCGCCTTTATTTCCAGAACCTTCTCTTCTGGGATTCCGCCCATGGAACCGCCCGAGTTCACCGTTCCTGATGAGAAAAAGGTCACTGTACTGCACATCGTCAGCAGAGCACCAGCAAGAGAAGATGTGGTGGGTGGGGGGGCGACACACACATCACTGCTTTTCCCATTCTGCTCCACGCCCCCACACAGGTCGTCTCATTCAATACAAAGCCACAACCTCAGTGACCCTCCATCCTGGCCATCCATAAACTCTGTCTTCCAGGGATTAAACCTTATTCCCCCAGTGCGGGACAGATAGGAAATCATTTAAAACACACACACACACACACACACACACACACACTCCCACTCACATACTACACACACAGACCTGGAGAGGTCTGGCGCAGCTCCACGCATTTAAAGTAAGGAACCAGAGAGTGGGAGTTGCGTGTCTGAACAGGCTGATCCAGGACCAGTTCCACCCGCCCACGCAGCACAGCTCGGCTCCTGACACACGCAGTCAGCGCTGATCTGGGACCTGCCAGCCTGCATTACACAAGGAGCCAGCAAATGTGGCCGCCGGAAAAACTCATTTCTTTTCTGAACAGAAGCAGAATTTCAGAGGATCTCTTTATTCCTCACAAAATTCTCACTTCACCCCCGTTAATTGTTCATTTGGCCTTTTATTACATCCGAGAAGGAAAAAAAAAGTCCGCACTTCAATCTGCGCCATCGTGCTTTCGCAAACCGAACAGATTAACTTCATTTTTACATTTCATTTGCAAAAAGAGAAATGATACACCACCGAGACAGGTATCGGCAGTGATATCGCACCCAATAAGTGAAATATAGAAATAAATGTCACAGGCCTAATTACCATTGGTGTGTGGGCGAGTATTTATGCTAATTACTAAACCTGCAAGTGTCCCCAACCACGTTCAATAGGCGCTGGTGCATTATTCTTATCATTATTATTCACTTTATCATTTCACTTTATAGCTGCAGCTTGCATTTCTGGTTGAAAAATGAGTATAAAACGTGTATGGAATTTATAGCATTTCTTTTCACTCCTGGAACATTTTTTGCCACTTACCTGTTTAACGTGAACTGTTGCCGTCGCTGCTGCTGAAGGTTAAAGAAATGAAGCTCCCAGCTGCCATTTTAATCGTTTTTGTCTCGTTTCAGCTCCTCGGAAATGCGAGAAACGACAGGCAACGTGCGTTTTAACACGAGCTGTCCTGATGCCACCAAAGGTGCATTTTTACACGCGACTTTCCCATTTTGGGGGGTTTCCTGTGTTCTGTATGTTACTACAAGATGCCCACAGAATTCCACAGAATCTCACTGTGGACATGAAAGGATTTCCAAAGTTTGCATCCGTCGTCGAGGATGGAATAAGAAGGACGACTTGTTGCACGAATGTTGCAACCTTTTTATTTATATATATTTTTACATAACAATGACATATGGGGCTTTTAAAACTTGAAAAAAAAAAACAGATTATACCAAAATTGGAAAGCAAGTTTTTGAAAAACGATTAGAAAAACTCGCATGGCGTGGTATTTCACGCACAGTGGACCATTCGCTTATTTCGGTCATTTACAGGGTAATACGGGGTATTTTCCCTCTAGCACACTTTGCAAACGCAAACCTTTCTCTTCTCTTTATGCGTTTTATTTATTTTATACGCGATAAACGATCGGAAGCGCGTTACCTCCCACCGGCCGCCAGGGCGGAGCTAGTGAGCCCGCCCTGCCCCTCCAGCCCCGGCCGCCCCGTCCCGGGACCACACACCTCGCTTCCCCAGCACGACGAGGCGACGTCGGCGAACCCGGATCACCGTCCCCGGCTGGAACGCGCGTATTCGTGCCGCCTACCTCTCTCCGGTCCGCGGCCATGGCCAGACTTTGCCTTCTGCAGTTTTCCAGCGGGGTGGGAGGGAGGAGAAACAAGAAAAAGAAATGCACAGGAAGGAAAAAAAAAAAACTTATAAAGTGGAAAAGGGTCTTAAAGTTGGTTTTGTTGCGTCGCCGTCGTTTGAACGTAAAACGCTCTTGGTGGCACTGACCGCGTCGCACCATCCGCCGGCCGCTTCCTTTCCCCGTATCGGTTTCCTCGAGTCTTTTCTTCTGTCTCGCATACCGATGTCAGTCGGAAACGTCCTCGGCGGGAGCGCGCACACGCGCGCACACGCGATATTACGCGCGCACTCGTGCACATAACAATAATAATAATAATAAGAAGAAACGTCGATCCGTGAAATATAGAAAATAAAGAGAAAGGCGGAACTACTGCGTACAGGTCAGTGAATAATTCATCACGGTAGATTGATGAACTGAATGACAAAAAGGCTGATTCGTTATTTCTACGTTTCTGTTCTTTTTAAGGCCAAAGTTAACGATTTACCTGTGTGATCGGAGTAGAAACCTCCCCCATCATCGTGGTAACACACACACACACACACACACACACATCCCCATCCGCGGCTACACGCTCGGTCCGGACCTGAGGGGGAATGGCGCTCCTGGGCTTCCCCACTTCCAGCCTGACCTAGGGAAGAGAAAGTGGCCAAATCCGACCCGACTTACTGTGTTCGGGTAAAAGCCGTGACGCTTTATCACTACAGTCACATTCCTGACCTGTTTTTTTTTAGGTGTGTGTGGTCACATCAAATTGATTCTCGTTCCCTGTTTGTGAGATTTGCGTACTTCTAGAGACACATTTTATCTATAAATATGTATATTGTCTGTTGGAAGTTTTGTCACCACACACACACACACACACACACACGTATGAAAGCTCAGAGCTGTTCGAGCAGGGTGGTGTTGGAGATAGAGAGCTCTTACCTGGCCAAAGCGTGCAGACATCATTCCCCAGGACGTCTTGCCTTTGTTAGGACATCAGCTGCACTCCCTCCTCCTTCCCTCTTCCTCGCACGCTATCTCCGTTTCTGCCATCTCGCCCTCCTCTGTGTGATTTCTCAGTCTCTGCAGCTATATTTAACTTTCTCTTGCCATTTCTTCCCTTTTCTGTGCTTTTGTCACTTCCTCTTTCTCCCTTAATCCTATCAGTTACATTCATTGGCGTTCCCTCCCTCCCTCTCTCCCTCCCTCCCTCCGTCTCAGGCTCAGGTCCCTCGTTTGGATCTTCAGTGTCTCCCGTTTAGTCGGTCTGATGTGCTCATTACTGACGGGCGAGCGAGAGGAAGCCAAGTGAACGTCTGCCTCCCATCTCTACCGATAACGCGGCGGGCTGTCAGCGCACGTCCCCTCGCCTCGCCACCGATTGGCTGATGCTCACCGGCTGCGGCGGTGTGTCGTCCCCCCCCACTCGCCTCCCTCTCCTGGCCGGCGTGGCCGTCTCTCTCTGAGTCACTGTGCAAGTGATCAATCGGCGGGCTGCTGACAGCCTTAACTCCGGAGTGCCTCTCCACCCCCGGCTGCAGAGCGGCGTGCGGGTGTGTAAGAGAGTGGAGGATCCCAGCCCACACACTCTCAGGAGTTCTCAAGTGCACACACACACACACACAATCATCCCGACATGTATATTCATATATGTGAATAAGGTCCTAACCCAACGCAGCATATAGATTCAAACGAACACACACACACACACACACACACACACTGGTGACCCACACACCAGGGTCACCAATTGACCTCGAGAGCACGGCAGTAGGAAACCGGAGCAGCACTGACATGTTTCCGTGTCGCCTGACATCAACTCACCCACACACGTAGATATGATTTCATAAATACCCCGGCCATAATCTCACACACACAATTCCTCCTTTAATGCCCCAGATCTTTGTTTTTTCGTCGCAAGCTGTAATCCTGTGGAAACAGAATTGCACAAATCGGCGTGAATCACGGAGCCTGCAGATCACGGGGGTCAGATCGAATTAGAATAATTTAACTGCCGGAACTGAATAATAATAAAAAGAAACAGACGCTATAGAGATGCAGCCTGCAGCTGGAGCCTTTTTTTTACATTTTCAGATGCACTGAGCGACCGGGAAACATTTACACCATTCAGACCTGAACATCAGAGGGCATCGAGCCATCCAACCAACGTACTTCACACGTATGTCGGTTCTACTGTTATCGTGGCAAAATTCCCATTCCTGTAATCCACATACACGTACTTTACATAACCGGTTAGTCCTACTCAGGGCACACACACACACACACCACTCACTCACACCTACGGTCCATTTAGAGTCACTAATCCACCTACATGTACATGGCGGCCCTAACAAAGTCGCAGTCCTTTTTTTCTTCGTCTGTCTGTGGCGCACCTTGGATGAGTGGCGCCCTTACATTCCTTTGGACGACAGGAGGAAACCTGAGAACCAGGAGGAAACCAGCTCCAACACAGGGTGAGCATGCATACTCCACAACTAATATGACCTTGGAGGTGTCCCCTAACTGCGGTGTCACCATGTGGCCCCCATTCACACCAGTCAGACATATTATTACGATATAACGACAGGCACAGTGACTGCCATTGATGATCCTATTAAGGTGTCACCTGGCGGTGGGTGGGACATATTAGGTGGCAGGTGGACATTTTCGTTCTTGAAGTTTTGTTGGAAGCGGAAAATGCAGGCAAGTGTAAGGATTTGAGTGACTGACAAAGACCATTTACAGCATTTATCAGATGCCCTTACCCAGAGTGACTTACAATCAGGAGTTACAGGGACAGTCCTGCTCAGGGACACGATGGTACTAAGTGGGATTTGAACCTGGGTCTTCTGGTTCATAGGGAGTGTGTTACCCGCTAGGCTACTACCACACCTATATAATGGTGTCAGAACATCACAGTTTGTGTCTGTGTCCGCATAGCTGCCTGTGTTGCAGTGGGCACCTGAGCATCAGAACTGATACTAAGCAACGGACAAAGGTGCCTTGGTCCAAAGAATCACGTTTTCTTTGACATGGTGTGGACACCTGAATGTGTGTGTGCTGCTTGCCTGGGGCCAGGATGCACCATGGGAAAAAGACAAACGTTCTGCTGGGAAATCATACAGTGGTATTACATTGGTGCTGAGCAGACACACCCCTCCATGGAAGCTGTATTCCAGCTTACAGCAGGATCGGGCACCAACTCTCCAGACCTCAGTCCGGTCAAACATCTGTTCGATCCAGCCGTGATTCTGATCCTATACGTTTGCGGCAGTGATAATTGTGTGATTAAAGGGGGTGTTATGTCACTTTTGAGTGTGGCACCTTCCTTAATACATGCTGCGTGTCAACGAGTCGATTTTCTGTTCAAACATGGCGTTTTCGATACGCGTTTCATGGAAAAAGCCTCCGAAGCATCACATCAGGGTCTAGAGCCCCCCTGTACGGCCAGCAGGGTCCGCCTCACCGCGCTCATTTGCATTTGGGCCGTGGGTTCAGGTTTGAAAGCGCGCGGGCGGGAAGGCAGGAAAATGGTGCCGCCACTCTTGATTATGAATGCAACCTAAGTGGTGGGGGCTGGAGTATCGGCCGGCGCTGCCTCACCGTGCTCGAGCAATTACCTGTAAAATTACCCGCGGCGATGACAATAGCCTCCTAATGGAGCAGCAGTTGCCAAACAAACGGGGGAAAAAATTAAAGAAGGAACTTTGTGCAGCAGCGGCATTTAAAACCGCCCATAAATAACAACGTGGAGCTCCAAAACGATTATTCCCCGGTCGTCTCCATCCGCGCCCCGGGATGTAACACTTGTTTGCACAGATGTGCCAGCCAGTTGTTTCATTAAAAAAAATATTACGAGAGTGGAGTGCATGTTTTCAGATGGAACCGTAACCCTTCTGCCTTAATTCTTAATTAAATTCGATGGCGGCTGTAATGGTGACAACAAGTAGTAGAATAACGGACGCGAGCGTTGCTGGCTGGTTAGTTGGTTGAGGAACGAATTAACTAACCAACTATCAACCCAGTCAGTTCTCATTCGGACACCCCTCAAGAAATAAGACAGAATGTCTAATGAATATATTACAAGATGAGACTCGAACGCACGCTCAGCGTATTTGGATCACGCACCACGTGGTTAAATGTTCAAGCACCGGACACGACGGTAAGGTTTAATGCAACCGGAACCTTCCCATGTCCTGGGTGCCCTCGTGCGATTGGCTGGATCTGCTAACACAGTTTGGGGAATGGCAGGAATGTGTCGATACTGCAGGTTGGTCAGCACAACCCTGAAGATCGAGGAGTCCACATCTTCCAGCGGACCACACAGTTCCCGGGGATGAAGTAATCGGTGGGTTGGAGGTCTGCTTCATTCGCTTCACTGGAACAAATGAGACCCATCGGATTTTGCACAAATGCATTTCAACGTCTGTCATGAGATCTGGTGGAACGGATGCATCACATGCGCCATAGCTGGACCATGCAGAAGAAGGTGTCCTGGTGTCCTGGTCTTTCAGGACCTGGGGGTGAAATGTAAGCAAGGTTGACGATGGTTGATGTTCTCCTGTGAAACGTTCATGTGGATTTTACTTTGACACATACCATCTGCCTGAACCCTGTTGGTGGCCAAGTAGCCCCCTTCACCACTGATGACCGCGCCCCCTGTTAGCAGGATAATACACCCTGCCAGGCTGCTTCCAGAAACGTTCTGACAAAACTAAAGGCATCTGCTCCTCACGTCTTGGAGTTCATGCTGTTTTGGAGGAACCTACGCAAGATGGGGCAGTGGCTCGAATCCTGAACCTCCAAGGTGCCACTGAGCTCCCACACACTGCTCACACCGCCTGTCATGGCTGTACACTGCTCACCAAGGGTGATGGTTAAAAGCAGAGGACACGTTTCACCGTGTCACCAGGCGCTGTGCTGCAGTGTATCACAATGACAATCGCTGCACTTTCCCTCTTTAACGCCGTGGATGTCGCATCACACTGATCTGGAAGTGGAACATTTTTGTGGACAGTTCCCATCTCCAGCGCTGCTCCCAGAATTCCTGCCGGGCTCGTGTGCATGTGTGTGTGATGTATAGAATTTGGCTGAATTTGGCCCACTCACCTGAGGCCTGCTGCTGCTGCTGCTTCACGGCTGCGCGTGAGCTGGGTGCATACGGCACGTGGGTGTGTGTGGGCGCGAGCGTGGGCGCCATGTGAACCTGACTCACAGTTTAGCGTGCAGGAGAACAGAAGCACAACAAACTGCGGCTCAACAATGTGACCGACCCCTAGTCAAGCCGGCTGCACCACCAACCTCTCTCTCTCTCTCTCGCTCTCTCGAATAAAAAAAAAAAACCCACGATTCACGAGCAAAGAACACAAGTCGATACTGGACACGGCGGAGCGGCGAGATCTTTGCAACACGTCTCCAGAGATAAAAACAAGGATAAAAAAAAAAAACAAAAAAAAAATCCTCCACAGCGATAGAAAAGAAGACAGAAAAAAAAAAAATCCTATTTTGCGCCTGTGTTGCAAATGTGTGTATGTGTGTGTGTGTGTGTGTGTGTGTGAGAACACATGGGGGTGTGTGGGTGTATTCTGGCAAAAATCCTATCACTCCTCTCCCGGCACGAAAAAGAACGCTCGCACCGTCGCTGGGTTGGACCGCCTCGAACAGAAATATCCCACACGAGCAGAGCGCTTTCAGGCCGCTGAGGGTTTATGTACAGGCCTGCGGTGCGACCGCTGAAGGCCACGCTCATTCATCTCAGTTGACCCCTGCAGGGGTCTGCAGGACGCTGTATACCTCCCGCCGATTGTCACTGGACGTATGGAGCGGTTCCTGTACGCGGCGTGTGAAAAGGGACGCCTCTTACAGCTCGGCCCTGTGGCTGCATCTTTGTCATCCGATGACCTTGATTGGCAGAATCTGACAATAACTGCTGAAAGATTACTCCAGAAACCATGGCAACCTGGATGCAGGTGTGCTTTGAAGTTGAGGAGAAGCCTCCCAGGTAGCCGTGCACGCTCTGCCTTATCCGGCACCGTGGCTGTAGTTCATCGTCTCTCATCCACACAAAGGAGAGCATGACTGAAGAATTGAAATTGGATAAAATTGGCCCTGATTACCCAACCAATTATGCATTATTTAAACATCATGTACATAAGTGTTTTATAATAAAGTCTAAATTCCTAGTGGAAAAGATGATGTAATATGAAATTATAAAAACAAACCTATTAGAGCTTTTAGTGTTTGTCCTAAAAAAATATATATAAAAATAAAAAAATGGTGCTGTGTAAAAAGTGAACAGTTATTTGCAATAGTTTCCACTCGATATTCCTTATAACTGATAAGCGAGTAACCGGATGATCATAACGCTGTTTTCACCAGCACTCTGGCTACTTGCGTTGCTAGGCAACGGCGAGGCAGTCCTGTTAACATGTTGCCGTGGGTTTTTCCACATAGTTTAGGAACACGTCGAGGGAGGTAGTTTCTGTCAAGGGCTATAATCATGCAAATTACCTTTCGAGGTTGTCTCTCGACGTCGATGTGTTTACCCCCGTCCGCATGTGCTGTTGTGTTGCATCTGCAGCACGTTCAATCGAAGGGGCCTTGGAGTCGCTGTGTGCGCCTGGGAGAGTGAAACACACACACACTCACACTTTTGCACACTCGCACTTGCACGTCAGCGATGAAGACATCGGCTGTCAAACGTGCGGAACACCGCCGCTGGGTCAGGGTGAGAAGAGGAGTCTTGGTCGCTTGTCGTTGAGTGTTTGTGGCTCGGAATGTTACTGTGGCGGCGGTGATGAAGAGTGAGTGGGCTGCGGCGGGAGGCACGTCGTTCTGAGGGTTGTCAACGCTGATCCGCTGCGCTGACTCCAGCTCATTGTGTGCTAGTCAAAAGCAGACTTTTATACAAAAAAAGCCTTTATATATCTAAATATATATATAGAAATAAATATATATATAGGCGGCAGTCTGGGTAGTGACAGTCATTGTCTCACAGTGTCCCCATGCTCCCCCCAAAATCTAACTCCACCCCTCTGTCCCTGTTGCAACATGCCTCCATTCAAAGTGTGCTTTTTTTTTATTTTTCCCAGAGCATTTCGACAGTCGCAGGTTTTCTCTCCGCTGTGGCGGCCCCACTCCTCCGCGGGCGGCCATGATGACTCAGTGGTGTGGGCTCCCCATTATCCGGCACCCGGGCCCTGCGCCCCCCGCTCCTACCATCGCAACCCCACACCTATTATGCGCTCGCTGAAAGAGTAGGATCAGAGCTGCCGTGAGGGATGTGGGATACCTTGGTTTAAGGTGGAGGTCAGAAAATTCGTCTTCTCCCCCACTCCCTCTCCATCCCTCGCGCTCTGGGTGCTCTCCACTGTGTGGGCGCGGTACTTCAGAGTTGAAGCCGAGAGCCCGAAAAAGTTGCCCAGATTATAGAGTTATTATTGCCCCCCCCCCCCGACAATGTGAGGCGAGGCTGAATAGGAGTTAAGTCATGTAAATGCACTGGGGAGACGGGAGAGGCCATGAATAAACATACGTATGGCCAACCTACGCCTCTGCAAATGCTCCCTCGCTCCGCTGAAACGCTGCTGCTGCTGCTGCTGCTGCTGCTGCTGCTGGCCTCTCTTTGCAAAATCTGCCCAGAGGTAGGTGTGTGTGTGTGTGTGTGTTCCCATGTCTTCAGTTTATATGCATGTGTGTGTGTTTTTTTCTCGCTTCTGCTTGCCTGTATGTGTGAATGTTTGCAGATCAGCCATTATGACCACTGGGAAGTAAAGTAAAATAAGGAGCATTTCTTATCTTTTTATAATAGAACTTGTAGAGTGGGTGGGATAGATTTGAAGTTAAATGGGACTAGCCTTTTTGTTGGCGAGTAATTATTTCTGTCACGCAGAACAGGATGTAGTAATATTTTTGAGAGTGTAAATGTACTAATGGGTGCATGAAAGCTGTCAGTCATCATTATTACAATTTAAATTATGTTCATAAAAGACCATTGGTTAGTACATAACGGGCAGTTTGGTGCCATAATGTCATAATGTTATGGACGATTGGTGTATTTGTGCATATTTGATTGTATTTGTGTATGCATGTGTATTTTTTGTGTGTGTGTGTGTGTGTGTGTGTGCATGTTCTTGTGGATTTTCTTTGTAAAAATAAAACCGGTTCCAATCAGCAGTTTAAATCGGCATTCTTCTATAAAAGTGTAAGTAGCCTTCTGGTCACATTCAGCATTTTTTGGTTTGTGCAGCACAGGATCTGTCATGTTGTCACCTGTGTTGGCAGCGTGCGCTGGATACGCTCGGGTTTATGGATATATTCGGCAGAGATAATTACTGGATATGGGGCTTCCTGTAGAGATAATGCACAGGCTCCCGCCGCGCTGTGACAGGGGTGACAGAGTGAGAGAGGGTGAGTGTGCACGAGCGCGGCTCCTCCAGCCCGCCACAACAACCAAAAAAAAAAAAAAAAAAACTAAAAAAGCGGGAAAGAGAGGCGATGACATCTCCAGATTACAAAAACATTGCATTACACAAATTCACGCGAGGCTGTTTGTTTTCTGGGGCTTCTCCCTGACTGCGCACTTGCTGCCACTTCTGGCTGTTTATGAATCTGTTTTTTTGGGTTTTTTTTTAATAAAAATTGGTGCCGCTCAATGGACTGGACGGCTCTATATATGGATCAGGCATAAGATCATAAGAATTTAAATGCCAAGTGAAGACCGAAAACTCATTGTTGTGTTTTTCAAGCCATTCTTGGGCCCGTTTTGGTTCAACTGTTTCCATGGAGGCTGTATTTGGCCGTACGTGTCAAAGCAAGACCCAAGATTTCTCAGCGGAACGTGAAGTGAAGTCATTATGATGCACAGCAAGCACAGCACATGGTGCACACCACGAAACGTTCCCTCTGCTTTTAACCATCACCCTTGGTGAGCAGTGGGCAGCCATGACAGGCGCCCGGGGAGCAGTGTGTGGGGACGGTGCTTTGCTCAGTGGCACCTTGGCAGATCGGTGGTCGAACTGGCAACCTTCTGATTACATGGCCGCTTCCTTATACACTAGGCACCACTGGACAACATTGCCCCAATCCTCACACTGCCACCCCGGCTTGTGTTCTTTGCTTGGCCATCTACATCTACAGATTTGGGCACCTTGTTCCATTGTTGAACACACCAGAAGAGCTGCAGTTTTGGAGATATTATAATCGCGCCATCTAGCCCTCACATCTTGGTCTGTGCCAAAGTTGCTCAAATCCATTTTTTTGTGCTTCCAACACATTAAAATTCAAGGACAAAATGTTCACTTGCTGTGTAAAATATTCCACCCACAGCCAGGTGCCATAGTAACAAGATAATCAATCATTTTATATCAATTCATAATGTCCTGGCTGATCAGTGTGTAGTTAATTATATATAGTTTTATACACACTTATACACACATTTCTTTTCTCTCCGTTTTGTCTTCTATATAGTTTATTTTTTCTGGAGTACCCCTGAAAAAACCTTAGCTCACGCAGTAAAAATAGCAAAGTACACATGTTCCTTTCATTAAAAAGAATAAAATTAAAATAGCCTGTGCTCTTTGACCAGTCTTGGGGCTGCAGAGCCAAGAGATGCAAATCGATGATTCCCTCAGAGGCCTGAGTGACCCGCTTTTTTGATCCGTTCGGGGATTCAGATGAGCAATGTGCGAAGGGTCAGCTGCTGTCTCTCACTTTTCTCCCGGTGCTTTTGTTGCGCTGCTTTTTTAATCCAGCGATGCTGGAAATAGGCATTTTGGGGCGAGCAAAGTTTCCGAGGAATACTGTTGTTGCCACGGCAACGCGCAGAGAGGCGAAGAGACGAGTGCAAATGTTTGAAGGGGCTTGGAGAGCGCTTCAGCGGAGCCACTCCATGGAGATGCTGAGCCTCCAGCCACTGAGAGCCCTTCTCAACCTGACGAAAAAAAAAAAAGTTTACGGCAATGTAATAGGAGTCAAATGTGTAAACAACTGCGATTTTAATTTGACATTTACGGATGTGCCTGGGCAGTGTCTCCAGGTTTCTTGTTGTAAGTGTGTCATTTGGCACTTTTAAAAAAAGGAGTGGTTTTATTACATTTTCCTGCTCTGGATCCATGGATTAGCCAGCGATAACGATAGATTGGCACCAGCGCCTTTCCTGCACCATTGCAAGTGGGAAGTCTACGATGGCTGCTAGATTGATCTGTGAATAAACAAATAAAAAATCTGGTTAATTATAGTTGAGCCTCGCCGTGTTTGGCTGGGTCAGTAGTACATCTCGCTATCTTGCGGAAATGAGAGCGAAGAATCGCGCTTCTGCTGGAGGCCGAGACAAATGAAGTGGGTTGTCAGATACATCCACTGTGTATGACGGTACTGGTCCAATAAAGCTGCTACATACGGCAGCTCATAGTTGTAACTGATGCTTAAGAACCTGGGCAGGAAACCGAACTTCAGATCCCACGACACATTTTTCATCATTTTTACTGCTCATCACGTGTTTTTTTATAGCAGACAACTTGCGGCCACCGTCATGAAAAGCTACAGTCCAGAATATTCCAAATGGCCGCTCCTTCGTTAAAAGTGCAGCGCTGGCAGAGTGGCGGCAACACAAGGCCGAAGTCGAGGCTGCTGCCAGAGCGCCGCGGTCTGTCATTCTGCACATGGAAGAGCCGAATGGCCATTTGAGATGTTAAATCGAAATTCTTCCACGTTCTCATGAGGAGGACGTTAGTTTAACTCCTAGTTTGCTCAATGTTAACAAGATTTCTTAATATTTTAAAATATGATCAATCTGCTCTGTTCTAATACAGTCTGGAGAGAGAGAATACAGAACATTTTTCTACAGTGTACTGATATGATTATTAATATAGCATATATCAATATTATGGTTTATTGTTTTTAAATGCATGTTTTTACATAAACAAACAAATAAATAAATAAAAACCATGCGCACGCACACACACACACGCACGCACACACCTATTTTTGCCAGAGTCCATTAATGTACCGTGCATGAAGGAATTATCCATATCCATCCAATAAATACGTAATAATATCTGAAAATCACATATAAAACTGCTGTTTACTTTTGGCAAATGAAATAAATGTGTGTAACTATGGATGATTGAACATGGAATTAACGAACTGTATTAATGATGAACTTCCGGAGTGGTCTACATCTCCAGGTCTCCAGTCATCACCACATCGAACATGGTAGTGAATTTCTGCTGTCTTCTCTTAAAGCTTCATTTATTTTACAGCTATTGTAATTGGTCCTTGACGGTATTTTTTTGTGCCATTTCTTGTCCACCTTTTTACTGGGACTTTGTAGGGGGACAAATCCGCAACACAAATTATTCACACAGACTATGAAAAAAAGTGTCTTAAGTAGTTTCCAAACACGGCTGTTCAGGATGTACGAATGTGTTCATATACATCCGATATCCGGTCAGCCTTTTGTTTTCCTCTAAACAAATGGACAATTTATGTGTGAATTTACACAGCAAATGTGTTGCGTTTGTGGGTGTGTGAGGCTTTCAGAGATGACCCGGCCCCTGGTAGGTGAACGACACACTCGTCCCACTCCCACTCCGTCAAGACGAGGTGGAGAACGGATGGTGAAGGGCCTTTTTTTTTGGTGAATGAGTGTGACCTCAGTCGTGCCCCGGGAGGGCAGAGAGGTTTGGCAGGGGGCCCGGCCCCCGAAAATAAAAAACATGTGCGGGGAAATGGAGGCATCCGTGGCACGGCTGGCATTCCCCGCATATCGACATGACAAGTCCGGCGCGAACACTTCGACACCCGCTCCGCTTTCAAAGGCGCAGCTGTGATCCGCGCCGCACTTCCTGAAGGCCCAGTTTGTGTTTTTTTTACATCCTGCGCCGCGCTCACATGACTGATTCGTTCTCCGGAGTGTTCTCACCGCATAGCACATCACACAGATCGCGATTGTGATGCGAGTGTTATTCAGGCCACATGACACACGAGTCTGGGAGCAGCGTGCACTCGGGGCCTACAGCGGTGGAAAGCCATACCTGATCAATATCTCTTCATTCACACAATTACACATATTGGGGTAATAGTATTCATAGAATTCATGTCCACTAATATGATCCATTTATAATATGATCCAATGAGCTAAAAAGCACCCCTGTACAATTCTGCACGCTATTTTAGAAGAAAAACACTAATGCGTGGCAATGGCAACATTAATTAAATGAAGCTATTCTGTTTTATTAGCATGTTTATTAATGTGCATTTAATTTTCTACTGTGAGGTTCATGAACCAGATTTGTTTATTTAAATATTTGCAGTATTGCAGAATATGCTGAGAATAAAGTCCTGGACCTCTCACAGTGCCGGTTTATTCTCACTGAAACAAGTTGCCTTTAGATTCTAATTAATACAGAACCATCAACTACTGAATACAAAAAGTATGAAGTATTCCCATAAAGAATGCATCCCGTAATCGTTTTTAAGAAAAGATGCACAGAACCCAGGCATCTTAGGCCCCGACAATCTCCTAAAATCCTGCAGGGAGCGATTTCGAAGGACAACCAGGATCCTTTTGGGTAGATACACGTCTTGGAGACATATGGTTTACGTTGGCATGGAATATGGAAGCAATCAAGAATGATTGGCGAAACGTAGTCAATACCCCTTGAGCCTTAAAAGGACAAAAAGCAAACAGACATGTTTGCAAAAGATTTCAGCTTGAGAGAGACGAAGGAATCTAGTGGAGGAGCGAAGAAACGAAGACGTGAGCGAGGTGGCGAGAGGAGGAGATGGGAGCGTAAGATATCCCTTCCTATCTCCCTCGCTCTTGTTTGAAGAAGCATTAGGGCCGCGGGCTCCGTGTCTCCCGTTCCCACGCCTGCCGCCGCTGTGGGGCTCGCGGGGCCACGCCGCCGAGGGGCCGCGCTGCGGCAGGTAGCTCGGGTTTCCGCTAACGTGACTGGGAATGTGGGAGCCATCCGGGGACACACGGTGATCAGTGGGATTCTCGGCATTCCTGGCATGGCCTCACAGACGAAAACCTTCCACGCGGAGGGGGGGGGGGGGGGGGGGGGGGGGGGGGGAGCGAGAGACCACGACCCTGGTGCTCTTATCAGCTCCCTGCCCTCACAGAGCCTGGATACACCAGACTGCCACCCAGAAGACTTTATTTTTACCCTCTTTTACCAGGTGACGCTCATAAAAAGCTTTCCGAGTCTTGGCCATGAATGAGGGACGCCGTACATGGTGACATCTATAGCTGGCAAACGCAACGTACAGAACGCGGCCCTCCGGCGCGCCAACGGGAACTTGATTGGCGTCTCACGGGTCCCCACTCCAGCAGGACGAGGAGCGCCACCATCATTAGCTAATGATCCACAGCTCTTCTTGCTCCTCGGGCCGGTCTCGGAGCACCTGCTCGTCCCGCAGCCATCGCCGACGATTCCAGAGCCGCGCTAATCCAGCCATGCGTCCGCGTGCCAAGCGCGGGAGCTTCTCCTGTTGCCGGGGCAGCTCGGATTCAGATGTGTGTGGGCGTCGCTCCCTGGTGCATTATGAATCAGTTCTTTGGCATTAACATCCATTGCTGATGACGACCTTGTTTTTATTTTTCCTCTTTCGCTGTTTTCTTTCGTGCATTTTTTAAAAAGACGTTCGTTCCGCGGTTCCTTATCAACTAAATGGATTTTGGGGACCATTTTGGCCTCGTCCTGAAGAGACAGAACATGGTACAGCTATCCATTTAGGTTCATGTTTCTGAAGTTAAAGGGTTAACTGTGGTTTAAATTTGATGTAATTCCTGTAATTCAGTCATTGTCAGGGGGAAAAAAAGATTTTTCTCATGTTGGAAGTTTTCATCGCTTCTCTTCACCGTAATGAGTAGACGATTGGACAGCGACTGGTGGAACGGCCTCATTCACGGCTGCACAGTTCCGCGTCCCGGCTCATCATTTGCTCTAGGTGTGATGCTGGCGTCTCTCAGCCTGTCAGTCAACTGACCCCCGGGCCCCGTCACTCAACCCGCTGTAATTCCAAACGCCAGCCAGAAGGTAGCAGCAAAGATCCTCACCTTCAACGCGGAGAGCCACGTCTTCGCCGATAAGCGCGAGGCCTTCTGTTGGCAACGAAATGTAAAAAATAAAGTCCATTTGTTCCGTCACACCTGGATTGATTTGGTGAAAACTATCATGTCTCTGGTGACAGAAAGCTGTTCAGGCTCCCAAGAGGAACACAACCTATCTAAGTGTTGCGGTGTTTGCCAGATGGAATGTCTTGGATTAAAATGCATGATTCATGGATTTGATTATACCGAACGTACACATTATAAATACCACAACGCTTTCAGCTTTAGCAGGAACGTTTCTACAAAACAGTGACATTTAAAGCCTGGCCATAACGCAACAATAAATCCCAAATGACGTATTTTTAGAAAAAACAAATGGCTGTAGGAGTTCTCTGCATGCAAGTGCAGTGCGTTTTATACCTGAGGTGGAAACGTGAAGGTAGGAGGTGGGGAGGAGAGGTCTCGCAGCGCCACTTTCGGCCTGCAGGGGGAGGTACTGGGCAGCCTGGCGTCCGCCTTCCAGCTCAGGTGAAATGGCCAGCATGTTCTCAGCATATTCCAAACTCTCAGACAAGGCAAAACCAGGATTACGACCATGCTCGTACAAAATGCTTCTAAATCTGAAAACGACGTGTCAGTGTAGTCATGTGTATGTGTCATGTGTCACGTCAATGCACACAGCTGCAGCGTTGTTGTTTCCAGACATGATGTGGAAGTACTTCTTGGGTATTGTGTAGCAGCATATACTGTAAATCATAACCATTTTCCATAGTCCATAGACCGTGTTCTCCCTCTCGCTCACTCACGTAACACAAGCAAAGGAAGTAGAAACAGGAACTGCAACTTTCTATCTGTGCCCAATTGACTGGTGAAAAGGCAGAAGGACAATGTGACCAAAAATCCTTTTTGGACAATTTGACTACATTAAGTAACCTTTCAACAAATGAGTTCCATCATTTTTTTTTTTTACATCCCTTCTCATGTAGGATGTTAGAATTCAGCAACTAGAGGCCTAATCATTGTGGATTATAAATGCATGTTGAGCGTCTCTCCTTTCAACCTGCCGTCCCACTGGGTCCTGTTGCACGAGGACCCAGTCCTGGGTGAATTCCACGCCAAAATACGTTGAGATCCTGTGGTTTATGATGGTTTCTGGAGTTACGAAGAGGCCCAGCGGGATTTATTTCTCATAGACAGGCCCATCGTCTGTTTTTTGCAAGTCCTCCATACAACACTCATCTGACGTGGAGAATTATGGTCAAGATGGAGATGATGGCTGAATAATGACAGTGAAACAGCCAGCCTGTTTAATTTAATCATTATGCAATTTGTGTTATTTTAGACTATGTGTTACTTCACATACATATTTTGCAGTGCAGGATCCTGCAGCATGGTACAACGTGCTCGCTGGGGTTTTCTGGCCACATTCTCATCCTTTGGCCTGACTACTTTGGTATTAAAATGAATGCAGATATAAAGAAGAAAAGTATGAAAAAGGGAAACCTTCACATTCAACTCACTGGCTCTATTTTTCAGTGTGTGTGTGGGGGTGAGAAGTGCCAAGGTTTTTGTACGTTTTCTATTATCTGTCATATCCCACTTGTGTACTCAGGTTTTCTTTGAAACTTCATCCTCACATTGATTCATACACGATCATTATTTTTATCATCATCAATAGCCTCAGATTTGCACGCTTGGCTATAATAACGGTTCTACTGATTGGGCGATAAGCCCGTTGCCAGGTTGGGTGGCGCTCTTGTGTGTCTGTATCTCTGCTCCTCTGTAAGGTTCGATAGAATCCGGCGATTGGCACAGACGTTCGTGTAAACATCATTATTGGCAGCGGTCACCGTCTCGCTCACATCCTTCATCCTCCCGCCGCTTACACTGCACTCCCGTACCAGAATCCTCCTGCCAGCCTCTTCAAACGGATGGCTCGCCACGGGCAGGACCAGGACAGGTCTGCAGCGATGGCCGCAGAGGAACTGCGGGGGAGCGGCCTGTCATCTCGACCTTGTTAACCCTCGGTCTGCGGTCTCCACAATGCTGGACACAGAAGAGTTTCTTCCTTTTCTGATCTTTTTAAAGCTAATATTCCCTTCCAATCAACATCTACTGAAGGAAAACACTCCTGAATAAAGGCCTCAGCGGCTGATTGCTTTGTTGACATCTCATATCTTCAAACATTTCACAGAGTGATGCTGGAAAAATAATAATTACGAAGAAGCTGATTAAAAGGTCACACAAACTATTTGCACAGTAAGATGTTTTCCATTCATGATGAATGACAAATATGTGTGTGTGTGTGTGTGTGTGTGTGTGTGAATTCACCTCTTTCTGCTTTCCTGAAGCCATGCCAGGATTCAGCTCAAGGCCACACACAAGCACCTGCAACAATGCCACAGCGCGCCTCGGGTTCAACGCATATCTTTCAAACCGCTCAAAATAACCACATTCCCTCCAAAAAACAAGACTCAAGGACCCTGGCTGTCTCTGACTCAACGTTCCCAATGGCCGATGGCCGATTTTTAACCAGTTTTAAGGCCCAAGTACACGTTGACACTCGCATCGTAATGTTATAAGTGACTACTCTTAAGCTCCTCTTTGAATCGAAACCTTGGGAACTCTTTCCCTATCCCTTGGTGGAAGGATCAATGTAATTAAGATGATGGTCCTGCCTAAAGTTTTATACTTATTTCAGTCTCTCTCAAGCTTTCTCAGAGTCTTTTTAAAAAAAAATGTAAACAGTCAAATCTCAACTTTTAGTTGGAACAAGAAACAGCCCAGAATAAGTTGTAAAATATTACAGAAACCCTGTAAAGTGGGGGCAATGTCACTTCCCAACTTCAATATTACTAATGGTCTGCAAAGATGAAAGCAATCTTATATTGGATTAGTAATGATATTGATATCCCTAGCTGTGTAGCTCTAGAAGAGAGGTAAGAGGTAAGTGCATTAAGACTAGACCCAGACTAAAATAACTTCAATGAAACTCTCAAAAAAGATTTTAGTCTTGGACTAGACTAAACTTGAAGATTTGAGTTGAAGAAATCTGTGAAGATGTCTGCAAGCTGGTCAGCACAGTCCCGTAGCACCCGACCAGGAATGGTGTCTGGTCCTGCTGCTTTCTGCAGGTTTACTCTGCAGATTACCATGGTTAACTGCAAGGAAACGTGCATACATGTGCAATTATGTGAGTACATAAATCAACCATTTATCAGATCATCAAAAACTGCAAGGAGAGAAGTTCAAAGAACTTGTGAAGAAGCCCAAGAAAATCCAGCAAGCGCCAGGACCATCTCCTAAAGATGATTTGGTTTGGTGCAGAGCTTGCGCAGGAATGGCAGCAGGCAGGTGTAAGTTCATCTACACACACAGTCAGGTGAAGGCTTTTGGAGGATGGCCTGGTGTCAAGAAGGGCAGCAAAAAATCCACTTCTCTCCAAGAAAAACCTCAAGGACAGACTGCTGAGGACTGGGGTAAAGTCATTTTCTCTTATGAAGCTATTTTCCAATTGTTTGGGTCATCTGGAATAATGATTGTCCAGAGAAGAAAAGGTGACTCTACCATCAATCCTGTCTCATGCCAACAGTAAAGCATCCTGAGACCATTCATGTGTGGGGCTGCTGCTCATCCAAGGGAGTTGCAATTTTGCCTAAGAACCCAGCCATGAAAGAAGAACAGTTTGGTGAAGAACAATGCCTTTTCCATCATGATGGAGCACCGCACCAGAAGCCAAAGTGAGAACTAAGTGGCTCTGGTAAAAAAACATTGAAATTTTGGGTCCATGGCCAGGAAACTCCGCAGATCTTAATACAAGTTGAGAACTTGTGGTCAATCCTCAAGAGGCAGGTGGAGAAACAAAAACCCACAAATTCTGATAAGCTCCAAGCATTGATTATGTAGAAATGGGTCGCTATCTGTCAGGATTTGGTCAACACTGCAAACACTGACTCTTCGCATAAACTTGATGTAATTGTCAATAAAAGCCTTTGAAACTTATAAAATGCTTGCAATTACACTCCAATACACCACAGAAACAACTGACAACACTGAAGCAGCAAACTTTGTGAAACAGTATTTGTGTCATTCTCAAAACCTTTGGCCATGACTGTGGATTATATTTTGATGGTGCCTCAAACATATGGAGGGCTGGATTAAATTTTATTCACAGGCAGGTCAGAGACTTTGATTTTTATTTATTTTTTATGGGGGTGGTGCTTTGCTCAGTGGCACCTTGGCGGATCAGGATTCGAACCGGCAACCGTCTGATTACAGGGCTGCTTCCTTAGCCTCTTTTTTTTTTTTAATCCATTATTTGCACGAGTCTAGACTTAAAGTATTTCAGTAATATCAACATATCAAAAAGTCAGGACAAGAAAGAGATTTAAAAGACCTTGGGGAAATGGGGTGACTTCGAAATTGTTTTTAAAAAAGGGTATGGTGTGAAATAAGTTCTTTTTATGATGATCAGTTTGAAGATTTAGTTCTGTAAAGTTTTAACCATATATTTACATGCAGGACATCTGTTCTCAGTTGCCGATCACACTTATCGATCATCATTGAGTCTGGTGGGCAGCTAAAACTGTCCAGTTTGAAACTGGCTCTTTGGGAGGACAGTTGTCCAGTTGTCTTTACTTCCCAGGTGAAGTGGGGAAGAGGGTGACCATGATTTATCAGTCCTGCGTCTTCTTCTCAAAGCATTCACAGTTGAGGAATGGCTTCAGGTTCCTGTGTTTCTTTGACTGTCTGTTTCTCCTCATTGTCTTCATGTCTACTCGTCTTCATCATATTATACAAGACTAAATGTAAAATCACCTTGATTACATGATGCTGACTAATTTGTTCTTGCCTGGGTTCTTATTCATTAAATAAGACTAGAATAAGAAGCGCAATGTTCTATTCGTTTGTTAATTAATTCACGATGCGGTGCGATAAGGACAGTGGTGTCTGGCGCTGAATCATGGGGCTGAAGCGGATGGCTCCTGCACACGAACAAGACCACAGAGAATGTGCATTTAACATTTTTTTATTGTATTTTTAAAATTTTTGTTTTTCTATTCAACCAATATTGATTGCTGGTTGTCTGAAAAATATCACATCAACGTAAGATTGACGCAGCAGTGTCTGTGACATTTATAGTCTCTACATTTACGGCATTTATCAGACGCCCTTATCCAGAGCGCCTCATAATCAGTAGTTACAGGGACAGTCCCCCCCTGGAGCAACTCAGGGTTAAGTGTCCTGCTCAGGGACACAATGGTAGTAAGTGGGGTTTGAACCTGGGACTGTGATCTGGTTCATAGGAGAGTACATTACCCTCAAGGCTACTACCACCCCATATAGGTCAACCTTTGACCCTGGAACCATGATGTCTTCACATGTGCAGATGCACTTTTGATTTGATGCTGTTCTGATGTCCACCAAGACGCATTTCCAAAACGTTCTCTACCTCAAACACAGCAACCTCCATCTGGAACAATAATACTCACCATTAGCTTTGCAGTGTGTTCCACAAACCGAAATGAACTCAGACTGCCCTGGTGGTGTTCTACAAAGAAGAAGTTCTCAGTTGCCTTCAATCCAGGACAGGAGGATGAGGAGCAACTGGAGTAACAGTCCTTAAACAACAACATGTGCACATTTACTTTATTTAATCGCAGCAATTAAAATTCACTACTGCCCTGAGTAGTTATGCAAATTCCGCAAATTAAAAATGGCATCTGTATTTTCTACAATAAAGCGGGCAACCAGACGACTCAAGGTTACAAATTCAAATGCCGACTACAGCCACTTTGTCCCTGAGCGAGACACTGAGCTGCTCCAGCTTCACATTTCACAGTACTGCTCATATCATTTTTATTTCACATGAATTAGAAGGCAACTGGAGTCCAATCAATTCAGACTTTTTCTTAGTCAACTGTGACAGCGGTAAGCAGATGAACTCCCCCCAATATAAAGCCACCGCAAACATATTCATATACATAATCATATTCACAACTGTGTCTCCCTGTAGTGAAATGGAACCGTAAGTCATTACGGTTGAGGACTGTTCTTATTAGTGGCCCTAACATTCCTGTGAATTCCAAATTCCGACACTTTTTGTTTAATCGAAAGCATTTTAATAGTTTTTTCCCCACATATATAAACACATACAATCCCAAGCAAGGACAAATGAACAAACCCTCCAAAAAAGAAAAGACAAGACAGACTTACTATATATTATAGATTGTATTTATAGACTGTTTCTTATTTCCTTTGTGGGTAAGTAGTAAGTCTAGGAGAGATTGGGGAGGAAGAGAAGGAAAGCGTTTAGAGTTGGAGGCTACATAGCTCCTCAGGTCAAATATCTAAAACATGTGATCTAGGAACACTAAGTTTCTTCAGTATCTGCTACAAAGATGCAAAACCGTCGTCCATATAAAGATCCCACAGTGAGTGTACGCCACATTTAGACCATACATCAACAGCTTCATCCATCATTGAAGGAGGAAATGGAACATTTTTTGTTACTGGTGTAGAAAGCTGATTCCAAATCTTTACAGTGTGTATTTTAACAGGATTGGATGTAACAGTAGATATGGATCAAGTTTGGTACATAGTAGCGTGATTGGGGCGGAGTGGATAGATGCCCTTTCTATTTTTACACAGCTAGGGATATCAATATCATTACTAATCCAATATAAGATTGCTTTCATCTTTGCAGACCATTAGTAATATTGAAAGTTGGGAAGTGACATTCCCCCCACTTTACAGGGTTTCTGTAATATTTTACAACTTTTTCTTGTTCTAACTAAAAGTTGAGATTTGACTGTTTAATTTTTTTTTAAAAGACTCTGAGAAAGCTTGGGAGAGACTGAAATAAGTATAAAACTTTAGGCAGGACCATCGTCTTAATTACATTGATCCTTCCACCAAGGGATAGGGAAAGAGTTCCACCTTTCAAGGTTTCGATTCAAAGAGGAGCTTAAGAGTTGATAGTTAGATTTGTATAGATGTTCTTACTTCAATGACATGTGGCTCTATTGTTAATGCAAAGAGGAGAGAGGATAAAGGGCAACCTTGTCTTGTCCCACATCGTAGATCACAGAAAGGTGATATACTATCATTTGTTCTTACAGCAGCTTCAGGGGACGAGTATAGGACACCTATCCATGATATAAATTTTGAACCTAGACCAAATTTCTTGAGAGTGAGGAAAAGAAAATCCCAGTTCACACGATCAAGCGTCTTTTCATCGTCAAGTGAAATAATTATTCCAGGGACACTGGAATGAAAGGGGTTGTACAGAATGTTCATAAGTCTTATATAGGAAAAAGAATAGTGTTTTTTTTTATAAAGCCTGTTTGGTCAGATCCAATCACTGAGGGGATAAGCTTTTCCAATTGTAAAGCTAGTATTTTCGCTAAGATTTTGGCATCTGTGATTAATAGTGATATTGGTACGTGGGTGGTAGTAGCCTAGTGGGTAACACACTCGCCTATGAACCAGAAGACTCAGGTTCAAATCCCAATTACTACCATTATGTCCCTGAGCAGGACACTTAACCCTGTCCCTGTAACTACTGAATGTAAGTCGCTCTGGATAAGGGCGTCTCATAAATACTGTAAACATAAATGGTCGGTACAACCTGGGAATAACAAGATAACCAACTCTCCTTCTCAACTCACATCAGCAATCTTTCCCACTCATTCTCTACAATATCAGACGAATCCGTCCTTATCTGTCAACACAGACCACCCAGATACTGGTTCAGACCTTAGTAATCTCATGACTGGACTACTGCAACTAGCCCTTATTACACCTCGCACTGCACCTCGTATACTCCGAGCCTCCAGTACTGCTCGCCTGGTCCCTCCATCTCTGAAGGTAAAAGGAAAACATTCATCTAGACTCTTCTCCGTCTTGGCCCCTCGGTGGTGGAATGAACTTCCCCTCGAGGTCAGAACAGCTCAGTCACTGAGTATCTTCAAATGGCAGCTCAAGACCTTCCTCTTTAGAGAATATTTAAATGAACTTGTAACCTTCTTATTGTCTGACTTATGTATAGAAACTGCAACAAAACTGAAAATATCAGTTTGTATTGTATTCATAGTTGAGGGTCCTAGTGAACCAGAATTGATCACTTCATCGATGGTAACATGTAAGTCACTCTGGATAAGGGCGTCTGCCAAATGCCTCAAATGTAAATGTAATATATTTTATTCATTTTTTTAAGCAGCCAGTGAAGCTGAAGCAGCTGAGAAGATCAGACCTTCGCTCTGCTCCCTTGTTCCATTTATAAAGGAAGGAAGATTGACGTGACGGGCCGCGGTGGAGCAGTTCCGGCCTTATTACTGTGTGAGGGTGCGTGTGGAGTTGATTTGGACGCGTCAGGCTGTTGTAAACGTGTCACCCTGTGCGGGCGAAACATGGCACCCCGCATCTTTGATAAGACACGAGTCATGTGCAAAACCTCTCTATTGGTCGAGATCAGGCGTCTCAAAGGCACGGAGGCCCTGCCATGATTCCACCGACCAACCTGCCAACGTAACGCTTTACTCTGGTTTCACGATTCTCCTGTCAGTGCTGCAGGTTAAAAAGTATTATTACTGAAGGATAGTAACATGGTAACACGTGGTTCATTACTGCAGCTTTTTTCTCTGTCTCTACTTTTAATGAAGTATTTCAATTTGGGGAGGACTTTTGCGCTAACTTCACTATAGTCAAAAATCTAAATCTCTCCTTCCTTTACACTTATTATTGGAATAAAATGTAACAAAAATAAAGAAATACATGAATGCACAAATGTGTATAGAAAAGTTTTCATAATTACTTGATCCAACCTGTTGGAAAAAAAGTTTCCATTCAATGTATTGTAATCATGTTCCTAAGCATGAGTCTGCCGAATTAATGATTTTTTATTAGAAGATTGATCGCAAGCGAGACTTTAGATTATTTTCATGCAAAATAAATGGAGAGAACATGAATTCAGGATCTTAAAACACTTTTGAACAGTAAAGCCTGACCTTTCTGTGTATTATTTAGATCTTTATGAACTAGTACATAATACTCTCATTTCTGTATTATATAAAATATGTCAGCTCTAGTAGAGGATCTCATTTTATAGCTTTTGAGCATCAAAATATGTCATGCAAAGTTGTGTTCAGAGGCAAGTGTTGTTCGGCAAATTCCTTTCAGTTTACCTACGTACAATCCACCTAGTGTGCACGCCCTTGGATGGCGGGAGGAAACCGGAGAACCTGTAGAAAAAAACAGAGCTGACACGGGGAGAGCATGCAAACTCTGTAAGTCACAAGGACCGGCCAGGATTCCAACTCACAACCGTCGCATCATTTTGGATCAGTGGTTCAGGTTCAGCCGGCACACTGCAGAGTGTTGTATTGCATTCATTTAGCACATGCATCTTAACCGGATAACTGGAGAACCCCACCTTAAATCTTGTACGTGGTCCGTCCAGTTCACGCCTCGACCAATCAGGCTGCAGCACACGAAAGCTCCGCCCATGCCTGCGGCCTTGCCCGCCCAACAAGGAGACAAGCCGTGCGGGACCCAGACTCTGCAGCTGCCGCACCGGTGGATCAGGATGGAGGGGGCCCGGTGCGCAGCGAGTCCGGTTCTTTTCCAGACCAGAACTACTAGTCCATTTTTTTAAACATTTATAAGTACAGTTTACAGAAAGCTGCTGTAGTTAAAAAAATTATATAATTTTTTTTTATTTTATGTTAAAAGTTAAAAACATTGAAGAGTTTATTTTTTATCATTAGCACATAGTTGAGTAATAGTTAAGTTACTTAGTCAAGTTAGTTGCTTCTGTGTGTTTAGTGTTGTGATTTGATGTTTTTTTGTGATTAATAATTTGCTCATATCCTTTTTGACAGTAGCCAGAGCCGACAGAGATTTAATTCGATATGCATATCTCACTTTCACCCAAATTGTCACTGAAGCCCATATTGTGGTCACCCCTGCATTTCTCCTCAGGTCCCTCCTGCCCCGAACGGCATGGGGGTCCTGAGCAGCTTCCTGTTGAGTACTGTACACAGCCGCTGTGCAATTATAAAATGTGTATGTGTGGCACCAGGAGTCCATGTTATTTCCTATTATGCCACTATAGTCTATAGTCAAGACAAAACCTTAAACTTCAGGGGGCCATCCTTGCAGGGGGTGCCACAAGCAGAGGAAGAAAAAAACTAGTTTGTATTAATATGAAAAGAACCAGCTAACATGAATTTGCCTATAAAGTAGTAGTAGTGATAATAATAATGATGATACGTACCTTTCCGCCTGCAGGCTCTCTTCACTGTAAAACAAGCGTGTCTCCGCTGGATCCTAGAGCCTGTCAGCTACCGGTCTAGACAGCAGCCAATCAGTAAATGCAACGCAACTGGAATTCTTCGCATTATTCTGCTTCTTAGAATGAACTCTTTTTATTTAAAATCTGGGCATCACGTCAAGCACAAAGTCATCTTCTGTTTTAAAGTTACAAGAAATTCACAACTTGTTTGACACAACGACAACTTGACTGCTGTTAAGAGAATGCTGAGTGTCTGTAGTCTAACGTTTTAGTGCCTGTTCACCGACATCACCAGTCCAGAGAAAGTAGTCTCGGTCATGTTTAATAATCACAGGATAACTTATATATTCTCACATAATAATCATCTCTCTCTCCAAATAGGATCAATAGGTTTTATGTAATAGTCTGTGACATGTATCAAGTCTTTTAATAGTAAAATTATTAATGAGACACCCCGTTCCTCTCAAGTTTTGAAGATCGATAAGAGTGACATTCCACGGAACCCCAACACCACCACCCTGCCTTTGACCCCTGACGATGTGGCGGTGGTGTGGGGATTCAGTGAAGTGTCACTCTTGCCGGTAAACTTGAGTCCGTCTAATTAACCTTTACCTGCTACTCGTGGGAATGGCCATTTTTTATGAATCAACAAGCTCAAGTTGATATTTTTTGTATTCTTTTTTTAAGTATTTTGCAATTGGTTTATTTAAATAAAAGAATGTCTGAGACAAAGCTATTCAGTTTCTTGTGAGTATATCTACACTAGCAGTGAAATGTACTGCAATGCAGGGGGGTGGCAAATAAAATCTTGCCCAGGGCTCAACATTTGTTAGGGTCGGCCTGCCTTAAGCAAAGAGCTATAATGATCCTTAGCCGATAATTAGGACATTAGACCTAAACCAGACATCTATCATGGTATTCTGAAAGGAAATAAACTCACAGACGTGTATTATCGGCCTGCCCGCTTATTAAATCCACAGCTGACATGACAGGTGGAGGAGGACACCTTTTCTTGCCAAACTGTGAAATTTCTTGGAGCTGGGTGGCGAAGGACGCCTGTCTGACTGGGAGGATGCTTCCTACAAATGAGCTCCTGTGAAAATGAATTGTCATCTTATTGTGCCGTCTCAAAGACATAAAGAAATTATTACAGCTCTGCAATACCAGACAATATAAATACAGTATATGGTATCGGCTAAGGGGTACACAGAAATGCGGAGGTGGCCTCACGCCTCCAAGGTCGGAAGTTTGATTCCGGGCTCTGGCCTTGTTTGCATGATCTCCTGTGTTGCCGCGGGTTTCCTCCTGCCGACTGAAAGTGAATTGGTGACTTTCTGCAAGAGTGCGCCCTGTCTCAGGTTGCGACAGGCTCCAGCAACCATGTCCCTGATCTGGATTCAGACCTTTTGGATAGTGGGTTAGTGTTTTGGCAAAAACTTACCTTGTTACCTAGTGGTTTCATCTTCTATTTGGTATTTAGACAAGAAAATGCCAGGACTGTAATACAACATTACGTAACCACTACTTTAAGTGAGCCTCCCACCAATGTTGCCAGATTGGTAAAAATATTGCATTATATTTCTTTTTGATTGCATAAATGAAATGCAAATTGATTTATCAATATGATAAATTAATCTACATGAAAATGAATGAAACTGATCTGGCCTACAAAAAAAAAAAGTCTATGTTCCAAGCACTGCTGTAGAGAGAGGGAACTGAACACAAATGTCTCTGAGCCGGCCACCTTTTTAACACTTAACACTCTAAACCACTAAACCAAATCGGTTTACTGTGCCCAAATACCGCAATCCTGCGGGGAGTCATTTTCTTCTCACTTGGAAGAATAACACAGTGTGAAAACCACAAATCAGCAGCTCGTTCCAAATATGAAGAGGTCAATGAGGTTCCCACAACGTTCCCAACATGTTCTTTGACATACACTTTGAACTGGTTAAGTTCTACAGGGAAATTTATTTTGGATGACTCCTATGGGTCTTATTTAAGTCAGTGCAATGTTTTTTGAGGTTCATACAAAAAAAAAAACCTAGAGTATGTATGGAAAAGATCCAGGCTCACAGATTAGAATTCATCTACTTTATGTATTCATATTCTTTGATTGCTTGAAGCTTGATTGGGTTTGAGTTGGAAGTCAAGGGAAAGGACAAGATTTTCGTTCACAAGTCCGCTTTATCTCAAACAAGACCACATTTGTCATATATACAGTATATAATATATTTATATATTCTTTCATGTACAAATCTACTATTAACAGATCATGTGGTTAAGGACACAATTGTTTTGGAATCGTTTTACACAGTAGAAAGACAGATGAAATGAAATCACAAACAATAATCACTCAATTGTAATGCATGTGGTACCAACAGGCATTGTGTACTAAAAAAGGATCCAGCTACACAAATAAAAAAATAATAAAATTCACACAAGTAAAAAAAAAAAACGTGGGAAAAAAATTACAATGATTAAGGGAATGATAAAAGCCAAAGAACAGAATGACCTGTTCAGAGGAAATTACCGAAGTTGTGGCAGCTATCCCTACAAGTTCACTACTGCTCTAGAAATAAACGCAACGAAAAGGTGGTTTCAGTGGAGCGATAGTAATGGTGGTCAGAGCGCAGTGAAATCATCCCCTCAAGCCCTTCCAAGTCAAGTCAAAGCGAAGGATGAAGGGCTGTGGTCGCAGACGATGTTAGTTTCTTTTATATATAATAGTATAGATTCTCATGCACACGCTATTACACTTGTGGTTTTAATGGTTCATTTTCATGCTTGGTGGTCGTAAAAAGGCCACCAGACCGGCAGAAATGTGTATCCGCCTCTCACCACTGCCTGTGCTGTTGACCTTGCGTGGCCCTGGAAAAATCTGAGAATGTGGAGTGGCAACCCCAACCGCCCTGGTCACGTACAATCAACTGGCTAAAAACGCTTTTTAAAAAAACCTTCCTCCAATGGTGCCACCTTCCAGCAGAGAAATCCTAACCTCATCAGCCACCGCCCGCAGTTTGGTCATTTCCATCTTTACACGGTCTGCAGTACAATAGTGGTGCAAAAACAGGACACAAACACATGCTTTGGTTTTCTTTCTTTTTTGAAATCTTCTTGTATCGTTGTATGTTGTCTTCTTGCAGATGACGAATCTCTCGTGATGTACATGCTATTCAAAAGTTCTCCACAGAATTACTATCCTTAAGGGTTTTACCAGAAACTATGTTAGCCAACGCCACACCGCTCCGTGGAACAAGGGCTTTCGTTCCCTACTAATACGCTGCTGGTAGCTACCTCTGAAGCACCGATTCCCTAAAACTGCAAACCAGGAGGAAATGCCAAGAAAAAAAATCAACTAGAGACGCTAAACAGTCAAGAGTAAACATGCTAGCTTTTAAGTCTTCCTCCATAGTCTCTCAGACCAGCTTCGACCGGAATTGGAGGGACGGCGTAACGCCACCGCTTCCAAAGGAGTTGAACTGTAAGGCAACGTCCATTAGAGTTCATTCCAAAAATCCCTCAGGGCTTCGAAAGTAAAGGCACAAGTTGTCCCAAACTGGAGTCTTTAAGCGGATTAATGCCGCCGCGGACGCGAACCTCCAGCTCTCTTGCTCGGCCGGAACAGACAGGATGTTAGTGACAGGACAGATGTAATAAACGACCGTGTCTCAGTCACCAGCAGGTTTTATTGTTTGACCTACGTCCCCCGTCTCGTGGAATCAGTCACAGTGATGAGAAATCCTGCATGTGGAGAAATGAAAGCACCACGTCGTCCTTCACGCCCGTCCATCCCTCCTCCTCTCCTACTGGTGATTTTCTCCGTTCGGCCTCTTTCGCCCGGAGGCGACATCCGTAAACAAACGTCTCTCGCGTCGTCAGAGCGAACGCGTAGCGTGGGGCTGTGAGCGCCGACCTCGGAGGTCAGGCTTGTTGCCGTAGGTAACCTCGTGCTCTCTGGTTTCCCCTGCCTCAGCTATCGCACCACCCTCCTGATGAGGGGTCGTGCGGTGGGACAAGGGTGAAGACAAAAAGAACGGGGGCCACGAGACCCCGGTGAGTGTAGGTGTCGTACGGATCACCCCTCTGAATCAGCGGCTACAGCGGAGGCTCCTCCTCCATCGGCTCATCCTCTGAACTGTGGAGAGAGGAAGTGCAATCATACACACACAGTACCGTGCACCAAACCGGCAACGATATAGTCACACAGCGGCAAGCAAAAAAAGACCAAAATATGGCAAATATTCATTTACCTAAACAGTTTCTTGCAGATTTTCTTCATTTTATTTAAAGGACATTACGTGTACGTGTAAGCAGTTATCCTGCTGTTCTTCATTGTTTTTCATTTGCAAATGTTTAATTATAGGAGGCCATCAATATATAGATCAAACGATCATTTTTCCTGGTTTACCCTTTGTCCATGTGGGGTGCGGCCACTGACAGCGAGGCCATGGCGGTCACTGTCTCCGCCTCATCAGAGTCGCACCGCTGGGCCTCCAGCACAGAGCAGTCCACCCTGGAGATGTACCGCTGTACAGAGTGCCAGTACTTACCTGCCAGAACAAAGGCAGCGTTTTACTGGCGATTTATCAACCACATGATTTTACCCTTCTGATAAAAATACGGCACATAAAAAAAACGATTCACAAGAACTTACTCTGTGTTTCTAGAGCTTTCTCAATGGAATGCACAGCATTATTGTTGGGCCTCTGCTTCAGAACTTCCTGTGAAAGTGGATCCAGCTGTGGGAATAAAATGCATATCTATTTAAAAAAAATACTGTCAGTGCTCTAAAAACTATTTCTGAATCATAATGTTTCTGGCTTGAGGTTATGTCCAAAATAAATGACAAAAAACAAGGTGTAAAAAATGACTGAAAAACAGTCCAGTCACTGGAAAACAATGAGGCGGGTGTGGTAATAATGGCGTAACAGCCTGGCTGAGGCTCAGAGAACATGCGCTCCTCTCACTGCTCACCTCTAACCCCAGCAGAGCGGACACGCATGCCTCCGAAGCGTCACATATGGCTGTGAGGTCGTGACCTCCTTCCAGGGCAAGAACCACACGCCCCCCTGCCAGACCCATCAGCTGCTTGGTCAGGTAGCCAAAACCTTAAACACACACAGTGATGTTAGTGGAGTTGTCTTTAACAGGAACACACACATTACACAACTAATTTGTACGATATCAGTGTGATCACTAAACTGATGATATAAACAGCATTTCTCAATAGAAGCTTCTTATTTTAGAACTTTTGCTCTTTGACTCTAGATTACATATAAGTATTAATAAAGACAGTGGTAAAATGTTGAGATATGGAAGTCAGGACAAGAAACAGAACCAAAATGAACAAGAACAGCAGTTTCTTCTTGTCACCTTGCGGTGGTTCCAGTTTTAAAACGGCATCAGTGATGTAATGTACTTTAAGAATACATGTAAATACATGTTTGTTCATAAAATACCAGCAGATGTTCTGAATCATTATTTATTTTTTTCTTTTGAAGTACTTCTAACTGGTAAATATCCATAACATCTGACTGGTGTTATCCAAGATGGCTGACCCAGTTTAGTTTGTTTTCCTGTTACATACATACATACATACATACATACATACATACATATACACACACACACACACACACATATGTTTTTTAAAGACATAAAAGTTTACAATATTTGCATATTGGTTCACTTGAATATTTGCAATATTTGCAATACTGTGATCTATAGCAGTCGCTAAAGCATTTCACTGCATATCATACCATGTATGACTATGTATATGACAAATAAAATTTGAATTTGTACATCAGCATTCACATGAATATGAAGCATATCCGTATCAACATAAACCAAAAAAAATCAACATGAATATTGTATTCACTGACGCGCATTTTTCTGCATATTCCGCACTGGACTGAATACATTAGTAAGTATCATCGGGTATCCAAACCCTGATTATAAAACCTACAATCAGTGTGAGTATGGGCTTCTGCCCGGTACCATTCATAAACTAGTCTGAATTAATAAAGAAAAAGGCTTCAGTTATTCAGTTACCCATGTTCCATTACTTGCTATGCAACAATTTTTGTTGAAAATGGCTGAAAATACAGCAGTTCTACAAAAACACCCCACATAAAAACTGTGGCCCGCTGTGGAGCACTGCCAGCTCGGCTCTGGAGAGGGTCCAGTGGAGCCCTGGGCAAAGCGTGGTGTTATCGCACTTTAGAATGTGCGAGTGTGAAAAGCTGGTTAGCCCCAGGGCCAACATGGCAGCCTGACAGCTCACGCGTAGGCAGCAGTTGAGCCGGGCCGGGAGCCAAAATGGCCGCCCAGTGCACTTACATTTGGAAGTGAGCTTGTAGCCACCCAGTGGCGGAGGGTGGCCCTCCACGGCATCGAAGCCCGCTGAAACCAGGACCACATCAGGGGCAAACTCGTTAGCGATGGGCATTACCACCGTTCTGCAAATGAGAGCAGCGGATCATTAATGACAGCCGACTAGAGGAGAGGAAGGGACTCGTGGGACATGCATGCACATGGTTCGAACTTTAAACAGTTAATTGGAATGAGCAGATCATGGATTTCAGAGCCAACTGGATCATCTCTCCATCTCCGCTGGACTCAGTAGACCTGGGCTGTCATGGGTGTGTGACCTTAACAGCTTGCAGTAAAGTAGATTCAAGACCAGAAGCATAAAACTTCAACGAAGGGTTAACACTTCACTGGGTGATCTGTCAGAAGAGGTTCCCACAGGTCCCCCACATCCAAAGGGGAAATCTGGCATCGGTAAAGATCTGTTCCAAATTAAATTCTATTCTGCTTCTTCAAAGTCATGCAGAAAGAGATGAAGGTCTCTGCCACTGACAAAAGACAATTTTTCATCTTTTTACCCACCCCCCCCCCTTCAGTCTTTCTGTCTTTTCATTTATTTCTTAAATTTTTTTTGGTGCCCTTGGAAGCGCTATGCGTTTCTACACAGACAATGCTGAACGGTCATTTCTTTCATTGTGGTAAGGACAGAGGTCAGGACAGCCTCATCTAGGGCTGAACGATTCTAAGAAAAAAATTTATCTCTGCAGTATACATTGTGTTTAAAAAACTATATCAAAACGTACATTGAAATATATACTGTGCTGTAAGTAGCATACACATGCGTCCTTACTCGTGTTTAAGTGGGCATGGCTTTAAGATGGGACACAACGTTGAGCATGATACTCTATCACATCACCGCAACGTGATTAATTCTCGTGATTCCGCCAACTGTGGAGCCCCAGATGCTCTTGCCCCGCCAACTTTGTTTACTCTGCTGCACGTCCCGTCGAATGGACTGATTCTTTCTGTACTCACTCTTCCAATGTACACCGGAGCGGCATCATCTTTCCACGCGCTGCCCATTCGGTCTGGTTCTCCCCACTGCACTGTCGATGCAGCTGCCTCTCTTCTGCCTGCCTCCCCAACACCTAAAGGGGGTCACCAGCTCTCCAGCCAACCCAGCATTTCTGCGCATGCGTCTTACCGCAACAACCCTGACATTTACCGACGGAGCAGAGCCTGGAGATCGCAATAATAATTTCTGTTCAATTTCAATATATCGTTCAGCCCTACGTCCACTTCCTGGCAATACACAGGCCAGGTATGCCGCTTCAGCGCCCTCAGGGACGGATCGAACCTGCCTCACAGGACAATCCAGCAAACACAGCATGTGAGTAAACCGGGATTAAGGGTAAACAGACGGTCACGTGATATTTTTAGTCCAATAAATCTTTCGTTAAAAATGAGCGACTGTCTCTTCGCAGTTTGTACACAGCCCTGGTGCCATAAACAAAAATGTCCTCACTGAACGATTCCAGCCAGTCAACTGGTGGAGGTCATTCTCTCTCCACGGCTGAAACACCTCGACACCTCAAGAACTTCTTTCCAACATAATATTTCTCAAGTGTTGTTCTCACTGGCTGTTTTTTTTATTTACCGTGTTCTACACATCTCAACCCAAGTGAGCTTCTGTGGGATGTGTCGGATAAATTAGTCTGGTCTGCGGATTTTGAACCAGACATTTACAACAGATATTACAACTTTCACACCTTGGAATGACCCTCAAACTTTCAGCATGAATCTCACAAAAGAACTTTCTTGTCAAATCTATTCCCATTATAATTTTTTTTATCCATTCACTCATACATGCTGTTGAGTCCAAAGAACATTATTTCTGAAGGACAGGAAGGACTCAGGTCAAATATGTTTAGTTACAAGGTTATCAGCATGTTTTCTCTCAATGTTCATTCTATCAAAGCCTTTGCATCCATTATGACAGCGTGGGAAAAGTTGAGAGCTGTTTGGAACAGAGTTGCCAGATTGGCAGTTTTAAAGTCCACTTTTTTTAAGCATATGTTGCTAACTGCATATTACTCCAACTAACTTTACGAAATCCCCACAACAAATTGTGCCTCAGACACGACACAAAATTGTAAGAATTAAGGGCAAGACAAGTTACTCAGAAATCTGTGCATGTAGTGAGATATGGTCTCAAACATCACCCCAGTCAACTAGCAACCCCGATACATTGCAGAGTGTAGCTTCTATTTGTGAAGTAGTCCAGGGTGTGTTCTACACGTTAACAAGTGTGGAGTGCTTATCTAGGGTGCTTATCTGCGCTAGAGCTACTGGTTCAGTGTCCCAGTAACACACTGCTGCTTCCTTCACAGCACAGTTAATGAAGACCCCTCCACCCCTCTTACCAATTAAACTCCCACAAATAACAGTGATGAGATTTGTATCTTCTTATCAGCCATGAGTTTGTTGTGCTCTGCAACATTTTTGCCTCCTACCACCCGCCCACAGAGGTCATTTCAGAACAATTTTTGCAATATAAAATACATTTTATCACACAATTTCACACACAAAAGTTCCCAGAATGAGTATCTGAAAATGTCAAGCAGGAGAGGAGGAGGGGAAGACTGGATGAGTCTCTATACCTGAAAGCTGCCAAGTAGTCTGCATCGCCCATGGGGGGATCGAGACCTCCGGTGAAGGCCATGTTCACATTGAAGCCCACACCCAGCCCACTGCCCACCTGCGGAGGAGAGAAGTCGATCAGGACACACATGCCGACACACGCGTGCGCGCGGAAAAACACACACTTACTTCGCCGGCAATCTGTGGAGAAGGAGAGGCTCAGAGCACATAAAATATTTGGAGGAGGAGAGTAGGAGAAAAGGTCAGAACCAGGCAAAATCAAAAGCCACCTACACACACACTTGGCCAAACAGTAGAATTTTGAATAGTGTTACATCATTTTAGTTTGCAAACTCGCAAATATGGAAGCCTCTGCCCACCTCGTCAGGTGATCCGCTCCCCGGGAAGAAGTTTCCATCGTCATACCGATGAAGGGAGATGTACAAAACACTCGGGTCGTCATAGAAAGCCTGCTGTGTCCCATTGCCATGGTGAACATCCTGAAAAGTAAGATAAAATTACATGACTGAACCATTCACACACACACACACACACACACACACACACACACACACACACACACACACACACACACACACACACACACACTCATTAGGTGTATACATTGTGCCACAATATCCTCTCAGTTCCAAAACTATTTTAAAAAAATGCTGGAATAAAAAAAAAAAAAAAAGGCCATCACGCTGGTGAAAATAACAAATGTGAAAACACATTCGATCACATTATTTACATTACTGTTTTATATATAATTGCATTAACCTTTTCTGAAATGTATTGTATATTAAGAAAATGAATATTAATAATAATCATATTTTTCATTTTAAATATTTAGAAAGCAAATCCTTAAGAACTCAGGTATTTATTTTTGTGTTTTTTGTAGTTCATTCATGTGTGCATTCTGATTTAGTCATAACTATCCTTTAAATTACAATTTGGTCTGTAAATCCATTTTAAAGATTTTTTGGTTTGAGATCCCAGTTCGTTTTGAGGCGATATTGTGAGTGTATCGAAGTGCATACCCTGAATTCACTTCTATTGAACTGAAATGTGAATAGACTCTATTGTTGCCCTTCTAACAGCACTTCTAGACACACACACCCACACACACACACAAGCATCATATAGCCAACTTCCTGCCACTCACCCAGTCCACAATCAGGATTTTACTGACGTTCAGTCTCTGCTGCAGGAGTCTGGCAGCAATGGCCACAGAATTGAAGTAACAGAATCCCCTGAAAATGACAAGCAGGGAGTCATTCTAAAGGCACGTTTGTGTCCAAGTGAGGACAAAATTGTTTCCTTTTGAAGTGTCAATGTCTTCATCCCTAAAAACAGTTCAAAAGGAAATGAAGACTTACATGGGTGTACTCTCCTCTGCATGGTGTCCCGGCGGCCGCACCACTGCGAAACCGTTCTGCAAGACCAGATAAACCACATTACCCAGAGTGCCTTTCACCAAGCCCTGTTCAAAATGAAGAAAGAGGTGACGAAAAAGGGTGAGAACGAGTAGGTGAGCAAACGCACCCTTAGTTCTCCGGAAGCCACTTTGAAAACGAGCTCGACGACGGAACCCACGGCCAGGCGGGCGGCGCTGGAGGAGTGGACCTCATTCCAGATAGTGTCACTGTCTACCTGTGAGGAGAAACACACACCAAATAAACACCCACGCCTGCATGTTCTACAGACCAGCGGCAGGAGAAAACATCAAACGTTCTGATTTCACACCAGTCCCTCTGCCGGTTGGATAAAGCGTTCCCTCAAGGTTTTTATTTTCATTTTTTTGAACCTCTAAGAGTAAAATTGCGGCACAGCGTGTGACCGCGGGGAAGGCGGCCTTGCTCCCCGTCACTCATCCCCAACACGGTCACGCTTCATTATGCGAACACCAGGCTAGCCGGCAGCTAGCAGTCACACCGGTTGCTCTCTCGCCATGGGCAGGGCTCCATTACGGCTCTGTAATGTGGCGCGGGCGCCGGCTTCGGCCCCATCGGGGGAGGAGCGGATGAGCCTTCAGCTGAGGCGCCGCGTCTCTGCGCTCAACAGGTGCTGCCGGCGGGAAAGGGGGCCTGTGTGCTCATCACACCTCATTGAGATGCCTGCGGAAGCCGTTCAAAACTGCCGACACAGGGTGGCTAATCTCTTTAACCGCTTAAACGCCACCCCTTCAATCACATGCACACAGCGAAAGTGAAGGAGGGAGAGAGAGAAGAGATAAGAACGTGTCGTACCCCGACTCCACCGCAAGGCAACCGCACAAACATGGGGATCACACAGCCTGTGGAGTGAAGCAGAGAGGGACACTATAGTCACATCTACATGCCGAAATCAGCAATGACAGCAGCGGTGCAACGAGGTCTGCAGAGGTCTTACTGTCCAGTTTCTGTCTCAGGGGGTTGGTGCCGTATAGCAGGACGTGAGCCTCTGAGTGCACGGTCTGCAGCTCCTCCAGCGTGGCCTTCCTTCCACGGATGCACTGAGAGGGCGATTACGTTTGAGAGGAGAGTCACGGGTGTGCATTCTAACTGCTAGCAGATGCGCATTAAAGCTGTGTGAGACTCCATATGGAGAATGCAATGAATGTGTAAATTAACAGCGCCCTCTGCTGACCATATCAACACAGTACAGAGGCCAGCAGAAGCAGTGAAGCGACAGTGGTCAAGTGGAAGTTAAGTGATCGTCATTGTGAAACACTGCAGCACAGCACACAATGACACATGCGTCCTCTGCATTTAACCCTTCACACAGCATACCTGTTATGTGAGCTTCAACAAACCTGTAATAAAATCATAATTTATGACTAATTTATGGGGCAGTGGTTTGCCTAGTGGGTAAGGAAACAGACCCGGGTTCAAATCCCAAGCACCGTCCCCACACACTGCTCCCCGGGCGCCTTTCATGGCTGCCCACTGCTTACCAAGGGTGATGGATAAAAGCAGTGTGTCCCTGTGTTCTGTGCATCATAATGACAATCCCTCCACTTTCACTTTATATATGACTTCAGTGGAGATTGGAAGACTTTGTACACCAGCATTTATTACTATAATGTATTGTCAACATGTGATTAATAATCCTTTTATTAAGACTTAATTTATTTGCTATGAGCAGCTATAAAGCAGCATTCCACAGATGAAACCCTAAACAGACTTCTTGCAAAATGCCACTTTTTAAATCCAACATCCAATCTATTGGAAACGTACGCGCCAGAAGGTCATGTGGTGTGCTTGAGCTCTACCTCACACTGGGCTCGGAGCCCGGTCTCCTGCAGCCTGGACCAGATGCTCTGGATGCGGCCGGCGTGCTCTGGGTGTGTGTTTGTGTTCCCACACATGCACTGATGCTTTTGCATCAAAGTGTCATACACCAGACCTGCACACAAACACACAGAGAGTTGACAGTATGAGCTGACCACTGTGGCTTGAAGTGTATAATTCCACTTCTTACATCCTGTAGAATGTAAAAGACCTTCTTTTCATTTTCTTTTAAAAAGAAAAACCGAGAACCACATCATCTTGATCCAAAACAGAAGGCAATGGATGGAATAAAATACAAGGCAGAATGTGATGGACAGTCAGGACAGGAGCTGACCTGTTGTGTAGCGGGGTTTAGTAGGTGGTTCCTGCACAGGAAGGAAGGAGGCGGAGGCAGGAGATGACTGGGCCCTGGAGAGGGGGCGGTGCCCCGGGAATGTGATTGACAGGCCAGCCGCCTCCATGGTGGCCTGGTAGTTCCTCAGTTGGTGGATTCTCTGCTGCTCCAGCAACAGGGCCTGCTGCTCACATACATGTGTGTAAAAATAGCCGCTTAGTTATCATGCAGTCTGACTCAAGTCTTCAGCATTTGATTCACTTCTAGAGCGGCTAAGTGAGGTATCGCAGCATCAGAGCAATTAGTTTAGTCAACTAACCTTTATGACGAGACTCAATGTAAATGCTGGTCATGTGATAACTACAACAAAATATATCATGTAATATTGTTGAGGAGGAAAAATTTGACTAAATGTATATACATTTATATAAACTTGTTGGAAAACTACAATTTTCATTGACAAAAACAAGACAAAACATTAAATGATTTTTATATTACGCAGTATCTTTGTTGGGTCCGATCGCACAGATGATATCAGCTGCATTATTTAGATTTCAGAATACGTGACTTAGCGTATAGCTGGGAGAAAATGACAAAGCGATCTTTGGAAACACGTTCTTTAAAATGAAGTTGAAAAGAAAACAGAATGTGAGATCAAAAAACAAGTAACAGTAATACAATAAAAATAAGATAACCTTGTTTAAATTATGAAATGGCTTTGACTAGGAGAAAATGTTACCTAAAAAAAAAAATAAACAATTTTCATTGACAAAAACCAGACTAAAATGTGTGATGCCCAGGTGCCACAGGGCTTCCCCAGCTGGGTCCTGATCATTCACAGCTGCCACGCATTAGGCTCGAGTGATCAGGACCCAATAATCTGGTGAACAGGGCATTTTATTATTGTACCAGCAAGACACACAGGTTGTCCTTCATTATTTTAGTTATTGTGGATGCTACAGACTGTTTTGCCACGTCTCTTTTCTTTGAGTCGTGACATGACTCTGACTAATACAAACTAAAATAACAGCTTGACTTGACGAAAAGACTACAATAAAATTAAAATTAAGACAGGCCGCCAAAAACAACTATAGTAGGAACTCATCCCAGTGCAACCTTCGTGGTCTGAGCGACCGACCATGGCCAAGGAATCAATTGGGGTTCCGTACTCAACAGCTTCATGTGCATCACAATGTCAACCTGCCTGTCAATCAATCTGCAGAGTGAAGCCAGAACTGAGCAAAACCATTACAATTAAAAAAAATGGAACACACAGCAAGAACTGCACATGGTGTTCTCTGCATTTAACCATTACCTTAGTGAGCAGTGGGCAGCCATGACAGGTGTAGTGTGTGGGGATGGTGCTTTGCTCAGTAGAACCTCGGCAGTTCAGGATTCTAACCAACAACCTTCAGATTATGGGTCCGCTTCATTACCTAGGTCACCACTGGCTAGTCATCACTGCTTTTTTTCTGGTCATGTGGTGTTTACTGCCTAAATTGTATAATATGAGTTTTTTTCCAATAGAGCATGCTATTCAAATTATGGCATAAATGAGAGCTCACTAAAGCCTGTCTGCTTCTAGATCAGGCTTTTAATGAAAAGTAGATTAAAAAGACTTCAGGCATTAATGGGTTAAAGCTTTTAGGCCATTACTTATCACTTAACTTAAAAGTCACTAAGAGAAGGAGTGACACAGATGGCCTTGTTATTAGACATTTAATTATGTTGAGCATTGTTAAATATTCTATTCATTTCTATTGAGTGGCTAAGTGAGATGTCATCAGAGAAATTAGTTCTAGGAACTGGATATTGCTATTTGAAAATGTCTTAAATTTGACATGTTATAAAACAACAACAACACACCACGAAAAGTGGCCCTTTGTGCGAGTGGATGGGTGCTGTTATCGTTTCTATTATTAAAGAAGGAGTTAATTAAACAATATTAAACAATAGGCACTAGTGCTGTAGTAGTCAGCAGAGACTTCATGTACTTCCAGCCCACAAACCACAAGAGGGAGCTTCAGAGTAGTCTTACAACTGCAACAGCCCACTGGACTCCAACAAGAAGAACATGAAGAAGGATTAATTGAGCTAGAACCACAAGGCTTGCAAGCTGTTGCTTCATTCTCCACAACTGGGCCCTCATCAAACTGCCATTCTGTTACCATAACTGACCCCAGGATGGACGGAAGAAGCCTCCTAATGCATAAATGAATCATTGGATAAGCCCACATTGGCTGGTGATATTATCCAATTGACTAATGCTGTTCATTTGTCTTGTCCATGGGCACTACTCTTCAAAATGAATAATACAAAGCTCTAATTAACAGAAATAAAAGTGATTCTGGGAGATATATCAATTCTGGGCACGTAATGAATAGCCATTTGTCTCAATCAGCCAGACTTTCTGTTCTTAGCTAAATCTGTTGATTAGACAGAAATGGACTCTCTCTCTCTCTCTCTCTCTCTCTCTCTCTCTCTCTACCCTTTCTGTGCCCTGCATGCTTCCTCTTGAACTCCAAAGAAGTTCTGTGGTGAACACAAAAGGTCAATCGTCCTGACCTGTCGGAAGAGCAGCTCCTGCTCGACCTGCCGTTCCTCCTCCTGGGGATCTGGGGGCTCCTGCTTCACCTTCACCCCCAGCGGGAGGCTCTCGAGCTGGGCTTGGTCTTGGTGCTCCCTCAGTTCCTCCTCGGTCTCTTCAGGGTGGCTCTGATGCTGCCTGCCCGCTTCACCTGGTTTAGACAGCATCTGGGAGACAAGGGAGAGGAAAGGTTCGAATTACAACATGCACATCATTTCTGTAAGTAAAGTAAATTCCTCCAAAAAAATTAACACGACGTGGTCTAGGATTTAAAGTTCACTAACTTAAATAAGACATCCTGAATTAATTCTAGAAGTACCACGCTGCACCCACGACTTTGTGATGCTTTTATACATAAATAAAACTAATGGATTCATTTTAACAAACCTTTAGTTCCTGGATAGTTCTCAGATTTAGTTCTCAGTTTTAAGCATCGTTACGTTAAAGGGAAGCGCTGTTTCTTTTTCAGATTCATTAAAATTTCAGAACGCAATTACATTCCTCATTGGGGCAAACGCGGCCCGTTTCCTTCCCACGAAAATCCACAAACAGCGCAAGAGAGCGACAGTAAGTGCAGCGAGAAATAAAAGGCACATTATTATAAAATAAAAGGCATCAGCACTTATTCGCACCCCGGACAGCCGGAGACAGACAGGCCTCCTTTCTTCCCCCATTCTCATACTTGCGTTGCTTTGTGATTTTTCTTTCGTTTTTGCTAAATATTTGGCACGGTTGCACTGTTGAATAACCAAAGACGGGGAAGAAAAGCGAGCGTCTGTCCCAGCGCGTTCACCGAGTTCCACTTGGCGGTGACATTTCCCTGTGCCGTCCCATCGCCGTGGCAATGACAGCCCGCGCACCACATCAAAGGTGTACCACTTGAGCGGGTGCCAGCGCTGGCATCGGTGCAGGCCTGTGGCCGGGTGCCAGGGGGACATCATTGACGTCAGAGGACTCGCCAGTTGCCTCATCCCAGCGCCCCTCTCCAAACAACCTGTTCGCTTTCTCCCACCGCCGCGCTCGCGCTGAGGGAACCGCTCCGGCGCTGCGCTCGGGTAGATTTATGCGGTGTGTCAGTGTGTTTAAATAACGGCGGCAAACACACACACACACACACGCGCACACACACAAACTCGGCCTTGCAGGAACTCTCTCTCTCTCTCTCTCTCTCTCTCATAAGGCTCTCTGTATTCCCTCTTTTATTTATTTTTAATGCCTCAGCCTCACCGATGGGCGGGTCACCACGCTGCTACCGTCTGCCTCTTCATGTCGACTACATGGGCGCTTAGCCTGACCTCATGCAACCTCCCTGCGTCGGGGTGCCGCGCTCAACGTAATTATGTCACTCTGTCAATCAATCTTCAGAGCGGAGGAGGAGCTGAGCAAATTCACCGCTGCACGTAAAAGACCGACTGTGACCATTCTTCTGTCAATACTACGCATGCAAGGATGCACTCGAGAGCAAAGACAGCGCAGTAGCGTCACAACTGATGATGAAGCCCATGACACTTAAACTCGAGGGCACTTTATTGCTCTGACCTTCCTACAGCGCCATATAGGGAAGAGGCTGCTTTCCTACTTCCTGTTGGGAGTTTGCGATGGTTGCCATGGCGAGCCACACTGTTTACCTTGTTGATGTGGAGCTGCTGCTGGAACTGCTGCTTGTGTTTCTCCAGGAACTGCTGGTGCTGCTGCTGGACCACCAGCTGTTGAAGGGCCTGGCTGCTCTGTGGCAGCGGGGCCGACTGGGTGCGGCCCAGGGGGCGGTGCTGCCGCAGCTTGTGGATGGGCAGGCCTGCCATACCTGGCAGAGAGGCAAAAGAGGGTAAAATGAAGTGGAAGAGTTCAGCTGAACAGATGCTAAAACACATTGAGTTCTACCATGACTATAAAAACTGTGAAGTTACAGGTTGGAAAATGCGTGCGCATCTTCTGCAGACAACGGCAGAGCCCGGACACTCTATTAGCACAAGCTCGTGGACACGAGCCTCTAACACACTCTCACACCGCCAAACCAAGGCGACTGCAGATATCTACCTAGGACTGGTACAAACACACACGGCACAGTGACACTTTAATGGCCACGAGTTAAAAAGGCCAGATTACAACGAGTGCAAATAGAAGTGACCAGATGACACAGATTCATACACACTTACACACAATCTACTTCTACACCATTACAAAACGTCACAAGGGACCTCATTCAGTTGGTCTTTTGCTGAATGCAAGCACAAGCTGCAGACCTAATAAATCCACAGAAATGAACGAACTCAACAATCCATGTTAATATTTGGTATTTTCATTTTTAAAAACAATATTAGTTTTTAACCTCAACGTTTTCATTCCTTGATTTAGAACAAATGTTCCAAGTTATACATATGAATTATGCATTATATTCATGGGTGAATTAAAATGGGCTGAACCTACTCAAATTATGTTTACAACCTTAAAATAAATTTACAAATCTTTATAACATTTCACAACCAGTCAATGTTATACTTTATTCATTTTATTTAGCTTTCTTTCCTTCTAATGGTCTCACTCATTTGGAGTGACTTTTTAAACCAGGCCATTACTGGTTTTGAGGGCAAAGCTGCTCTGTGGCAATTAATATTTCAAACAATTATGAATTTAAGAGGAAATGGTGGCAACGCTGCCCTCCAGCATGCCAGCACATTCGATTACACAATGGTTTTTTTTTGGAGCGACACACCTCTCACATTCCCACATACCCAGGCCTGCGTCAGGGATGGTTTTATCACTTTCCTTTCTGGCAGCTGAAAGTATCCCTTTGGCAAAAGCGTAAGAATGGAATGAATTCACATGCCTGGTCTGGGTCATTGTCTCAGCTCATAGTGCCCCATTCACCCAATTATGGAACCATTCTTCCCCCATGAATGAGAGCATGGATCTGTTGAATGGGCACCCCATGCTGGCACAATACGCGCTGGCCCATCCTGGCACATGGTGTTCAGGAATGACAGCCGTCAGATGGCCTTGGAACACTGATCTAATTGACCGAGAGGGCCTTCCACCAGTTAAAGGGATATTCCAGAATTTTCCACCTTCCAGTATGTATCTGCAGCGTTGAGCTGCTCATATTTCATGCCAGGGCTTTAAAAGTGTCTGAAATTATGAGAGATCTTTTAATGTTACTGCTGCCGCTGCCCATTAATCCAGACATTTTACATCTTATGAAAGTGAAAATTGCAAAACACTGCAGCACAACACATGGTGACACAACAAAATGTGTCCTCTGCTCTTAACCATCACCCTTGGTGAGCAGTGGGCAGCCATGACACGCACCCAGGGAGCAGTGTGTGGGGACGGTGCTTTGCTCAGTGGCACCTTGGCGGTTCGGGAATCAAACCGGCAACCATCTGATTATGGATCCGTTTCCTTACCCACTACGCCACCACTGCCTCACATGTTTTGACTTTTCTGAAAGTTTGTGCAAAAGCTCAAATAAGAATATCACTTTAAGAGAATTTGTTGCAGTTGCATGATCTGTAATAAATAAACAATATAATATAAATAATATCCTAAATATATACAATAGTATCAAAAACATGTGACAAAATGTCATTTTACCTACTGTGCACTTACCTGCTGCTAGCGGACTCTGTGCAGCCGACTGCTCCAGCAGGACCATGTGCTGCAGCAAAGCATTATGGGAGTTTGGCCCATCCGCTGAGGCACCCATGTATGTCAGGTGAGAACCAGTCAGGTACTGGGTGGTCATGGGTATTAGATGCTCTCCATCCTGCTGGGTGGGTGTCACCTTAATAAACAAAAAAATGAATAAAAAAAATAACCGCATGAATATATACACACACACACACACACACACACACACAATGGGACAAGTTGTTTTATTGTTCCACATTAGTTTCACACATGCGTTTTCACCAATGCAAAGGAAAGTGACGAAAAGCGAGGGACTCACGTTTGAGGTGGCAGTAGCTGGGAGGCCCAAGGTGATGTTGGGTAGCGAGGGAGAGGTGTAGAGTGAGAACTGACTCGCCGCACCGTCGTGGCCCGCCAGCCTCTGAGCCAGAGCCGCCTGCAGAAACACGCCGAGCTTCAAACTGACACAAACACGTGGCACCACCATCAAATGTATAACAAAAAGCTCCAGACACAGAGTTCAGGTTGTCTGTTACGATTAAACGTCCGTCTCCGGAAATACTCGAGTGTTCGTTAGATGTGCCACTAGGAACACACATACACAAAACATCCTATAAATGTGCCTACAGTAACAAGTATTTGTATCAAACAGCCACCCGTGATGGGCTCTCCAGCCAGCCTGATGCCATGAATGTTGAGCCCCTGCGATTGTGTCCACCTTTCACCCTGTGCACAGCCTTCCTCCTTTGTCTCATCTTCGCTGCTCTGCATGCTGGTTTAGGTTTCGTAAAGAAGCTGCTTGTTACCTCTGCAGAGGACGCGCCTGCAGTGATGCCGTTCTCGCTGGGCAGGCTGCTGGAGCTGTTGTTGGGGGAACTGGGGCCTGAGTCGGGGGCACTGCTACACGCTGAGTCTTAAAAGACAACAGGGGAAGAAAAGCAGGAATAAACATGGTAAAAACGACAGGGCTGATGAAAAAAACGAGCGGCCGCTGATTCTGCGGTCAGACACCGCAAGTGCCGCACAACGCTCTGCAGTACCTGCCATGTCCAGTGAACGCTTTTTAGCCGTGCTGATGGGACTGTCCCTGCGCCGTGGCAGCGGGCTACGCCTCCGCTCGGTCACCTTCTGCTTCAGACGAGTGCGCAGCTTCAGGTTGGGCTCGGAGGCTGCAGACACACAGAAAATGAAGATGAAGCCAGCATGTTACTCCCATCCTTGGTTCAAACCCCACTTACTACCATCGTGTCCCTGAGCAAGACACTTATCCCTGAGTGTCTCTAGGGGGACTGTCCCTGTAACTACTGATCGTAAGTCGCTCTGGATAAAGGCGTAACTATAAATGTAAATTATACCTAGACTGATCGGCTGATGATAAGACGTGTATGGTTGATTAAAAACTAAATATTATTGCTTGTGATTTACTGCAGGAAAGTGTGCATGATATCAACATATTCTTAGATATTTATATTGCAGGAGATATGTATTTTTTAAAACCAGGCAATAAGTGCGTCGTTTTCCACCAACGCTCAGTTTTCTACCCTTGGTGCGCTGAGAAGCCATCAAATGACAAACAACAACGCGGCAGTGAAGGCAGTGGTAATGTTCTCTATAACAGCTCACGGCTCAATTTGCAGGGTAATGACGACCCACACGGCGGTAGAGGAAGATAACAGGTGATTTAGAGCCTTATTTGCACTTAACAAAAGATACCATCTCATTCTTCCTCTGGCAGAGAGAATCCTGTTGCTGTGATGCTGATTAGCACGGTTGGTGCCACCCCCGAGCCACATTCTGCCCACTTGAGGTAACTTGAGCTCTTCTGTGTGAAAGCATATTGTCGACCCCGCACTCAATGTCCATGCAGATGCGCGTATAGAAAAGGCTCATCAGAAGCCCTTTATTCTGGGAAGACCATAGTGTCATAGAACTTAATAATAAGGTTGCCCCTCATGCCCCCACGGTTTCCTTCAAGACTTGACAATTAACTTCCCATTAGGGCTGTGCAATATGGCATAAATTTCATTCTGCGATATAAATGTAACCATAGACAGTAGACTGTATTTATTGTGTTTCTGAAAGGGTAACGTGTCCATCGCAAAGTTTTTTTACAGATACATCAACGTATAGCATAATTGTATATCAGATATCTGGATATCATTATCTGGGCAATTCTACTGGAAGTGGACTTTTTGTCACATCCCTAAGACCACTAAAATACCAGGTATTTGTAAGATGTAAGTAAATTTATAACATTTCAGATTTTCTGTATTCAGCTGTAGAGTTTACATAAAAAATATTTAAATAACACTATGCTTGTTCATATTTTATGAAACAGGGTAGGAACGATCCAGGTCATTTCCATGCACGCTGTCAGTACTCAATTGAAGGTGCGAAACCGATCGAGCAAGTGTTACAACCAGTCTGGCTTCAGAACAGCTCATTCTATTGAGACTGATCTTCTGGCTGTTTCTGAGAAGCTACATGCGGCCAGACTGGCAAAACTGTCCTCTGTACTTATTCTCCTCGACCTCTCTGCAGCATTTGACACAGTTAACCATAAGACTCTCTTATCTATCCTGAAGAGGCTTGGAATTCAGGGCTCAGCATGGCAGTGGTTTGCCTCCAACCTTGATGAGCATCTTACCAAGTGACTTGGAAAGGATCCACCTCTGCCTCACGTAGACTCTCCACTGGTGTCCCTCAAGGCTCAGTACTAGGTCCTCTCCTTTTCTCCCTCTACACAAGATCACTTGGAGAGGTCAATTCTTCACATGGATTATCCTACCACTGCTATGCCGACGACACACAACTCATCTTCTCTTTTCCTCCCTCAGATCTAAATGCTGCTTCCAAAATCTCTGCAGACATCTCATCTTGGATGGCAGCCCATCACCTCAAACTCAATCCCTCCAAAACTGAACTAATATTCATTATAGCAGATTCCTCACCACCTCAGTCCTTAGTAATCTCACGATTGGATTACTGCAACTCTACCTCTATGTTCCACCCAACCTCTACAACTCATACAAAATGCAGCAGCACGACTGCTTCCGTTACCTCGGTGTTAACATCACGCAGGACCTGTTATGGTCCTGTCACATCAACACCGTGGTGAAAAAGGCCCGGCAGCGTCTTTACCACCTCAGACGCCTGAGAGACTTCAGACTGCCCTCCAAGGTGCTCAGGAACTTCTACTCCTGCACCATAGAGAGCATCCTGACGGGAAATATCTCAACCTGGTTCGGGAACAGCACCATGAAAGACAGGCGAGCACTACAGAGGGTGGTTCGATCAGCCGGATGATTCCCATACCAAGCTCCCTGACCTTCAATCTATCTATAGCAAACGGTGCTGCACCAGGGCCAGGAAGATAGTGAAGGACCTCACCCACCCCAACAATGGACTCTTCACTCTGCTGCGATCAGGGAAGCGCTTTCCAATCTCCAATCACTCCAGACTCTTTTGCACAAAATCACTTTGCACAAAACCACTTTGCACAAAATGACTCTGCGCTTTTTACCTTGCTTCTTTTTTTTTTTTTTTTAATGGCTCTTTTTCTCTTTTCTTTAAACATTGTTAAAAAAAACAAAAAAAAAAACTAACTCATTTGCACACCTTCACCCTACCAGTTACACATATTTTATGTTAAAGACGTAAAAGTGCAATATTTGCATATTGGTTCATTGTTTACTTGCAACATTTGCAATACTGTGGTCTGTAGCAGTCGCAAAAAACATTTCACTGCACATCATACCGTGTATGACTGTGTATGTGACAAATAAAATTTGAATTTGAAATTTGATATTCAACCTTCCCAAATTCTCCCACACCACCCCTCTTCTACGCTTCCTCCACTGGCTCCCAGTAGCTGCACGCATCAGATTCAAAATACTGATGCTGGCCTACAAAGCCAAACATGGAGTAGCACCATCCTACCTCACAGCCCTTATTACACCTCGCACAGCACCTCGTATACTCCGAGCCTCCAGTACTGCTCGCCTGGTCCCTCCATCTCTGAAGGTAAAAGGAAAACATTCATCTAGACTCTTCTCCGTCTTGGCCCCTCGGTGGTGGAATGAACTTCCCCTCGAGGTCAGAACAGCTCAGTCACTGTGTATCTTCAAATGGCAGCTCAAGACCTTCCTCTTTAGAGAATATTTAGATTAACTTGTAACCTTCTTATTGTCTGACGTATGTATAGAAACTACAACAGAGAGAATAATAAGATTGTATTCATAGTTGGGGGTCCTAGTGAACCAGAATTGATCACTTCATTGATGGTCATTCTGGATAAGGGTGTCTGCCAAATGCCTTAAATGTAAATGTACCGATTGGGTACGGACACGCACAGTGCACTTAGTAAACCCAGAAATGCACAGCTGACAGTGACCTGCAGATTACTGACAGATTGAAGGCTTTTTTAGTTTTTTTATTGGGTCTGCAGTATTTTTAAGATCTTTAAACTCTAGATTTCAGGATTACTAGACATTTATTATCAATGATATATCAAGGCCTTATATTTTTTGGAAACTGGATCCGTGGAAATCCTGGCATGCGCTCTGTGCTCTCGCCCAAAACTAATGGCTCGCGGTTTCACGCAGGTGACGCGACATTGTCATTTTCGCCAGGAGTGGAATATTTCTGCGGTAGGTCAGTAGAAACTCTCCCATTGGCCAAATTTATATTGCATACAGTTTATACCTTTTAAACCACGCAGCCCTACTTCCAAGGACCTTCTCCTTCTTAAAACATGAACTGGCTGGTCCAGGGTCTGCTAGTCATGTTTACTATTATCCAGTGTAACTTATTACTTATTGCAAGCACAAAAACTTTTTTTTAAACCAAATGCTTTGTGTCGTGGTTAACGCCTCCACCCTCACAATCCCACCACATAAGGCCACCACATAACTATACCTCATTATTTCAGTTAACAAACTGAAAAGATGGGTCTATGTATATGACGTGCCATTCCTAGAACGGCAAACAACAAGCAACTGTCAAAACCCACCGGGGCAGACCTACAGCATCTGACGCCTTTCACCGCCCTTGCGGTGTCAAGGTAAGATGGTACGGTTAAATTAAATTGCTAGAATCATCTTATAATCACGGCTACAATCAACCTCGCCTCCATCTTGGATTGATCACTGCTTTGTCGTCTTGTTTCTATTGGCTGCACATTAATGCTTCACAATGCATGTAGGTCACAGTTCAACATTCTTCAGCTTTGACAGCAGAGTCTGCTCGCAGAGGGAGTCTGCTGGGCATTGCGCACCTATTAACTATTAACATACGTAATTGCAATATTTTTATTAAACAAACTACGATAGCACTTTAGAGATACGGATAAAAATGACACCATGGTGGAATAAGTATAAAAACTATACGTTTAGGATTAAAGCAGCCTAGCACACGGAGAGATTAATGATTCAGTCAATTTCAGCCTCTAATTAGATTATACGGTATATTAAAAAAGAACCCAACTCATAACAACCAAAAAATTAAAATAGTCACGAATAAGTGAAAGGAAGAGATGATAATGAGTGATGATGATGATGATTGAGAATCTGGGCACAAAAGGGAACCACACACTACACTAATTACACTATTATCCTGTTTACCAGCAAAGTTCATTCAATGACGTGAGCGGCAAAATGACAACCGAGACCAGGACGGAGCTGCAGGGCCAACAGGGCTTTTAAAAACAGGCACGGCACAATGGATGAATACAGAACGTAGGCTCTTTCAGCGAGACCATTAAGGCAACACGTCAGGCTCGTTTAGAAGAGCGGCGTGATGTGAAGGCCGCGCACACATGCATACACACACAATGCATCCTGTCATCTACATGTTAATCAGCATGTCCTTCCCGTATTCTTCACAAGCTGAGTGGGAGGATTCAAACAATGAAATCAGTGAAAAGCCCATGGGCCTGACTTAATTAAATATGAAATAATAATCTTATTATCTACAACCCTTAAAATCAACAGGGGATGAATGCAAGAACAAATGATATTCTTATGCTTGGCTAAAGAGTTTTGAACTCCGCAACGGTGTTCCCATTCCAACTCGCCATTACAACCCTGATATGCACACTGGGACGTGGGAATGATGGACAACCAATCACCCTGTGGAGCAAAAAGGTGGCAGTGACGCGAAATGGGTCGGATATCAGAGCAGCACTTTTCTGCATGAGGTCCATTCATCCAGTCGGAGTTTGGAGCTGAGCCAGTCACTGAGCCCTCCTCCATTCACTCAGGCCCGAGATGAATGGGGCTCCCGGCGCAGCGGGCGCACTGCTGTCCAAAGCTGGGGGGTGGGGGGGTGGTTAAAGGGTCCTCAGCCACTGAGAGCACTGTATCAATGAGGACCTGCTTTGGCCAGAAGGTCCCAACACTACGCAACATGTTTTTCACATGTTAATTATTGCTGAGATTTCTCCTGGCCCCTAATATGGTATGAAAACAAAGACTTTAGTAGATTAAATAATTAAGTAGAATTTTGGGATAATTGCAAGGGCATAGCATAGTCTTTAGTATAAAATATGCATTGCAACATTAAAGAGTGGTGGTTAACATACTCACCTATGGACCAGAAGACCAGAAAGTCACAAGTTCAAACCCCACTTACTACAATTGTCCCTACGCAAAACACAACCCTGAGTGTCTCCAGGGGGACTGTCCCTGTAACTGCTAATTGTAAGTCGCTCTGGATAAGAGTGGCTGATAAATGCTGTAAATAAAAATGTAATCTCAGCTGCAATGTCAGTCAAAATATGTAATTATTCTCTACATGATGCACGGGACAAGTTTCTTTATCCCCATAACTAGTGGTCAGAACTATGAACAAGTGTAACATGTATGTAGTACTTGTCCTGCTTTACTACTGGGTACTTCAATATAAAAGCTACACGAGTGCTGTTAAGTTTAACATATGATAGCCAGTACACTAAAAGTTAAAATGTGGTGCATTGTATGAATATTTTAAGTTCGAGAGGTTTCAAATGCCTGCAAATTTCTCACTTGTGGGACTAATAAAGGTTTATCTTATCTTATCTTATCTTATCTTATCTTAAAGCCTTCAGTTTTTTTATACACTGAAATGAAATGTTCCACATTACCTAAGTACATCTTAAATATTAGGACAGGTAAAGATGCAAACATTACAGAAATTGTTTTAGCATTAAGGTTTAATGTTCCAGAGAATCACTCTTGTGTGTGTTTATAACATATGCCAGTGGATATATGAGAATATTGTTCTGGATGGTGATTAGATTAATATATTGTGGGAACTGGGCATTGCTACTGCTGCTTCTGATTATGTCTGAGCTCAGTTCACAAAGGGTCCAGACAATTAGATCAGCAAAACAAACACACACAGTGGGGGACATTTTTTTTTGTTCTAAAAGGCACATAGGCATGCTTGAAATCTCCACATTCATCCCTGGGATGGAAGATACAAGAAAGCTTCGTTGATCCAGCCGGCAATTACTGGAAGTCTGCCTCAGATGGGCCGAACTGGCCATGGAATAAGGGGCTCCTAACTAATGTGGAGACGTCATTAACATAAGTAAATCCCACAAACACGTCACTGCCGCAGAGGAATGAAGACCAGTTTCTGAGAAATGGCCGGCATGAATTAAGTTATTGAGGAAGGAGGCTGCAGTTGGTTAAGTGTAAGATAATTTCCACCCACTTTCCTTTGGGGTTTTATCTAATATGGTACATAATGGGATGTCAGAACCCCTCCCGAGGAAGTTAAACCGCCCTTTAAATCCCATTTCTTTACACCCACGACTTCCACACATCAAGATATCCTTAATATACAGTACGGGCCAAAAGTTTGGACACACCTTCTCATTCAATTAGTTTTCTTTATTTTCATGACCATTTACGTTGGTAGATTCTCACTGAAGGCATCAAAACTATGAATGAACACATGTGGAGTTATGTACTTAACAAAAAGTGGAGACCTGGCCTCTACAGTCACCGGACCGGAACCCAATCCAGATGGTTTGGGGTGAGCTGGACCAACAAGTGCTAAACACCTCTGGGAACTCCTTCAAGACTGTTGGAAAACCATTTCAGGTGACGACCTCTTGAAGCTCATCGAGAGAATGCCAAGAGTGTGCAAAGCAGTAATCAGAGCAAAGAAACTAGAATATAAAACATGTTTTCAGTTATTTCACCTTTTTTTTTGTTAAGTACATAACTCCACATGTTCATTCATAGTTTTGTAAATGAATCTACCAATGTAAATGGACATGAAAATAAAGAAAACACGTTGAATGAGAAGGTGTGTCCAAACCTTCCGCCTGTATCATTCAGATTTAATACAAATTACCATTTATATTACATTAAACTCCATCCACCCATAAAGACTAGATGTGTGTGAGGTTTTTTTTTCATCATAGTTAAAGAGGGTTGTCCAATAATCATTAGTAGCACTGATAAATGCAAACGATTTGTTTAATAAGCAAAACAGCATATGGTTGCCTAGCAACAGTGTAGAAGCACCATCTCCTCCTATCCCATTTCTATCCCATATGTCCACTTCAGTGTTTTAAGTTCAGGTAGCTTCTAAGACAGATCTATATACACAAGCTTATATACAGCAGGTATTTTCATTTTCATTTTTGTTAATATTATGTTCATTCTGAGCTGCTTACTGGGGGCCATTCAGCCATACAAAAAAAATGGAGTCAACCTCCAAACGGGCATATGAATGAAATAGCCTGTACATTTTTACACTATCACTATGTTTATCAAATTAAAAGATATCCAACCTATATTAACATTGTAAGTCCCAGCATGCAACAGCTGAATTCCTGCAAGAGGTAGGGTAACTATGCTCCACTGTGACTATATAAATGGGCACTCTGGAAATGTCTCTATGCTTAGAAGCTACTTGACACTGTGAAACTAACCAAAGTGATAATATGTTATAGCTCAGCCGTCACAACTAAAAGTGTGGAATTTATAGGAGGCTTGGTTGCTTATAAAGAATTGAAATAGTTATTCCTCAGCTCTTTAAAATTCAAAAAGAGCCTTGGTTTGCCAGGCATGATCTGTCATGAATGGAATTAGGGTATCAATATTTAAAAATCAATACTACAGCTCTGTGAATTGAGAGAGACTTATCCTTTAATGACTAAATTCATTGCACAGGTATCGGACAGTGCACTTTTAGATGTGATAGTTCTGGATAGATTGGAGAAAAGCAGTCATATTGTTACAGAATTATTATATCAGACCATATGACACTGTTAATTACAGGGACAGAAACAGATTGTTGAATTATTCTGACTTTGTGATGGGTTCATAAATGCACCTTTCTGTCATTGGCGGTACAGTCTGCTCCAGCAGCAGATGCTGCAGCAACAGGTAAGCGCTTCACATCCTCACAGTTTCAGCCTGCAGCCCCAGCTGGGGAGGCAGTGGGAGGGTGGGGAGAACGTTTCTCTCCACCAGCAGCGTCTGGAATGTGGCCACAGCAGCCAGAGTAAACTGAGGTTTATCTATGGCAGCAGCCCGCTGAGTCAACACTGGTCCAGTTGCTCACAACACACACACACACACACACACACACACACACACACACACACACACACACCACACACACACACACACACACACACACACACACACACACGGCCACTAAGTGAATAATTGCACTGTATGGCTGGCCGCTTCACGAGTCAACCCCCAAGGTGTAACCATTTCCTACGCCTGCATTCCGCCCACAACCCCAAGCGGCCTGGCTGTTACTGTCATCTTTCCCATTTACCCAGTCCACTGATGTCTAAGGTAGAAACACTGGGCTAAAACTGATACCGCCAACTTGGCCCAGAGAGACACAGATTTTTATACAAATAAATACCAAGCAGCCATTTTTGGAGGCGTATAATTGTCACAGTATAATTGGACCAGGCGGTCAGCAGTTTCAGGCACATCCCTATAAAACAAACATGATCGCTCATTTCACTCACAAACAACAGGACTACACGGTATATGTAAGTAAGGCTCTCTGTGGCTCAGTACTGGGATAGTCTGGAAAAAACTTGATACAAATGTTCTCATTGTCATTCATTTGAATATCTTTAGCATCAAGATGTAGTCATTCATATTACAATTAACGACACCTCAAGACACCTTCAGAGTTCTTGTCCCTCATTATCATATATGTGAGTTTTGTGTGTGCACACGAACATTTTTGGCAAGTGATACTGAAGCCACGTAATCCTGATCAACTTTAGGGGACTCTCAGTACTGATCTCTCGTGCTTTTGAGCCATATCACTGTCCCTGTAGAGCTGTGCAAAGTGGAAATGCTTGGAATGCAGGTTCTGAGTTAACGCCTCAGGTGTAAGGGACTTCAGTACCTGTCTTGCGCAGAGGGAAGTCATTGTTGGTGTCGTACATGCCCAACACTGGGTGGTTGAGAGCAGACATGCCTGTCTGAGGGGGAGAGCTCTGGTCCAGAGAGCTGTGCTGTGTTTTCCTACAAGGCAAAGGGAGAACAGGTAAGATGTAACACTGCTTTTGTGTCATTAATTAATATAGTATGTCAATTAAATACAAAAGGTTAGAACTAACTACACAGAATTGCTCACAAGTCATCCTAGTTTCTGGAAGTGTCCTGAATTGCCAGCTAATATGCTAGAAATGCTAACAGAGACATACAGGTTATTCATCCCTCACCTAGTGGCCTGTAGTGGACGAATGCCAAACCTCTATTCTGCAGCATTAGGCTTGTGACTTCTCCTTGGAGGGTTTGACCCCTTTAAATCACTCAGCTCCTTCCCAAAGTGAGTGAGACAGCATTTAACTTTCATTCTTGATCTGGCAATCTGACCACGCCGGACAGTGAGACTGAAGTTACTATGTTAAACACTTTCTCTCAGCAGGCCTTTACACACGACTATGGGTGCAATGTTGATGACCCCACAAGGGCCAGGAAGATAGAGGCTTATTATACGCAAATCTCATACTTAATCAAGGGTGATGGGGAAAAAAGAAATGAAAAATATAATAATAATATAAATACATGCAAATGTAAGATGAGAGATCCCAGTATCAAGGGTTCTCTCGCAAAGCAAAACATCAAAGTCGAGTCTGATTGGTCTTTGGAAACCTTTTTGGGAGTCACATGTCCAGTATAAAGCAGGTGTTCAGACCTCATTTGGGGGTTCTTTCCCACCAAGCTGCTGGGGGGTTCTTCTCTTACTTGCAGGAATCCCTCCCTGGAGTTTACTCTTTGCTCTTTCCCTCTCTTCCTCCTTTTCTCTAATTTGGGTATTTATGTAAAGTTGGTACCATTTTACATACAATATTTCCCTGTAACTGCAATTGTAATCTACTTGTGTTAATTAACTAGAAACTGTTCCTTCCTGTAACTTCTATTGTGCCATGCCTCTGTATGTCCAGGATACATCAGAAGATAAATACATTTAATGGAGTCAGATTAACAAGATTAATATTCACCAATGGTTTTTCACACTAATAATTATTATGCGTATAATCATATTCATATGAATTACATTAGGAGATTATAATTAGTACTATTAGTCTTACATATTAGTATAAGTACAATTATTAGAAGAATAATTTGCAAACAGCCATAAGCATCAAAAATATTAGGTAAATTGAAAATTTATTTGTGGTATCTGTGATCAATTACGTGCACATGCCACACAGACACACGACAAATAATGTGTGATGAGCTGAACAGGCAGAACTTTACTGGAGATGGTCAATATGTAAACATTTACATTTTTCCAAGACTGGTCCTTTCAGCTGAAGCAGCGAATGGTAAAGCCCAAAGATTTTATCTCGATCCATTTCCTCTTCACGTCAAATGCAGATGCTTGTAGATGGCCATTTTGAGCTACATGTTTTTGGACCTGCTGGGCGCTATTTTAAAGGCTCACATTTCCGCTGTCAGGGAGGAAATGTTTTCATTAATAAAACTACATATATTTGGACTGCTTCTCTTTTCAAGTGGTCACTCCTCTCAAGATTGGGGCCATCAAGTCATGTAAACAACATAAATTGTGCACATTCTCATAATATTTGCGCTGGATGTGCTCTGAGAGGGTTATTGTTAGGAGCACAGTGGTAAAGGTTTGTTCATAAATTAGTAAAACCTACCGTGAGTGGAAAAACAGGATGGGCTGTTGAATAGGCTGACTCTCAACCACAGACACCACATCATCCCTAAACTCCACTATAGGTCTAGCTCCCCTGCTGGCTGACTGCAGAAACTAGCCACTCTTTTCAATCTATGATGAAACATTTTGCTTATTTTCTGGGTTTTCTATGACACAATAATTAATAATAATTGTAACATATATGGGCCACAACCACCAAGGTCTGATTTTGTGAGTTTGAATCAAGTTTTCTCCAGTTTCCTTAAGCCATCTACATGCATGGACACTAGGAGAATTTGTGATTCTAAATTGACTCTAGGTGTGAATGAGTGGTGTTTGTATTGGTGTGTGTGTGTGTATCCTGTGGTGGGCTGGTGCCATGGTCTCCAGCAGCCTCGACCCAGATTATAAGGACTAAGTGGGTAAGGATAGTGAGTAAGTTACAGTGAATGCAGCTTATGTGTATCTGTGCATGGATATGTTTCCTTTTTGGTTGAATTTGTTTGACAATAGTTGCAAAAAAGAACAACTCATGACTACATTTTGAGGGTGGGGTTACCAAATATGGATATTCCTGAATCTGAAGCTACAAATCCAAACCTGAATATTGATTTAACAAAGCAAATGGGCAACAGGTCCTTGACTGAATTCAATGCTAGGCTGACAACAAAATCTTGATCTGGAATTGTCTGGTATTCCAATCAGACCCTAACTCCAACAATATTAGTACTTCATTTCCAATAGAATGGGAGGCCTCCGTGTTTTCTTACGGTCTTAATAGTCATATCTTACCCATACCAGTAGCGTGGGTTGGGCATACAGTGGTTGAGGTTTCGTTGAGCGAGAGCTTTCTTCTTGTTCAGGACAAACTCCTGCAGTCGCATTTTAACTTCAGTGCTGGCGACTGCGCCTGTGAAGGAGGGTCAGCGTCGTTAGCAACAGTTTTGACAGAAATGAAATTCACAAGTTTGCACCAACTGGCTTTAATGAACACTATTTTTAACAGCTTTAAATAGGTCTACACAGTGCACCATCCTCGTTATTAGAAATGAAAGCAAATGGACAAGAAAATGCTGTTGTGTTCTTAGCGGCTCCTGTCACAGCTAACAGCTAATTAGCAATTAGCCCTGTTCCACGTGCAATGTTAGCCAGCGAGTCTATTGCTGCGTTTAAGTACACTGTTTCGTTTTTAATACATTTCATATTCCTCAAAGACCAGACCAGACTAAACTGAAAAACTCGGATCCATACAGTGGATTCAGACCACCAGAAATGTTTCACTCTTTCTGGCAGGCTGGATGGTAAATCTTGTTGGACAGCCATTTCAGGTCTCTCCAGAGATGCATAATGGGGTTTTAAGTAAGGGCTCTGGCTGGGCCATTCAAGAACAGTCACGATATCCTTGTACGTCTCCACAAATTCTCCCGTACATTTCTCTACACATACCACATTGAATTAAGGCCCAAAAGTTCTATCATTGTCTCATCAGACAAGATAATCTTATTTTTCACAATCTTGGAGTCCTTCAGGTGTTTTAGCAAAGTCCACGTGGGCTTTCATGCGTGTTGCACCACTCTGCCATAAAGCCCAGACTGGTGGAGGGCTGCAGTGATGGTTGACTTTCTACAACTTTCTCCCATCTCCCGACTTCATCTCTGGAACATCTGAGCCACAGTGATCTTTGGGATCTTCTTTGCCTCTCTCACCAAGGTTCTTCTCCCCCAATAACTCAGTATGGCCGAATGATCAGCTCTAGGAGGGTTCTGGTCATCCCAAACGTCTTCCATTTAAGGATTATGGAGGCCACTGCGCTCTTAGGAACCTTAAGAGCAGCAGAAATTATTTGTAACCATGGCCAGATCTGTGCCTTGCCGCAATTCTGTCTCTGATCTCTTCAGGCAGTTCCTTTAACCTCATGATTCTCATTTGCTCTAACATGCATTGTGAGCTGTTCCTGATCATGTCCAATCCATATAACCAAACACAGCTGGATTCAAATGAAGGTGTAAAACCATCTTGAGGAAGACTTAGGACAATGTGATATTTCAGTTTTTCTTTGTTAGTAAATCTGCAAAAATATTCAGTGTTTTTCTGTCAATATGAGGTGCTATGTGTACATTAATGAGGAAAAAAATCTACTTTCCCTCAGTGAAAAATTTAAGGGGGTCTGAAGACATTCCGTACCCACTGTATATTACTAAATATATGTACATCTGGCTCTGAGGATGTGAGGGAAATGCTGAGGTGAGCTGGGAGTTGGGATGGACTGAGAGACTCTGTAGGGCCTTCATATGTGTGGGTCCTAAAACCTTAATGGTCTGAAAAACACGGACTACTCAAACATCCAATTTACATTTGTGGCTGTTAGCCTTTATCTAATAGATCTTAGGAGGTCTCAGACTCCTGATTTTGTGTCCGATCACCAGAAGAGCGATGCAGCTTAAACGCTGTTTTTGAAAGGGAGCTTTTCAGGGGGCCACTTACCCAAAGCAACCCCTACTTTCCCTGAGCCACGAACGAGTCTCCCAGGACGCGGGTCGGGCCTCAGTCAGTAGCGCAAGTGTTGAGAGACACACCACAGGCAACAGGTTGCTGCCACACTAAATTACCAACAACCAAGACTGAGGATAGAGGTTTGGTGTCTGACTGTAAACACGGCCGCTTTTAAAAAACACTGCACTGACAGCCCAGTGTTTGGCCTAAGCCAAGTTTGGTACCAGGTCGGGCTTTTGAGGCCTGGGGCAGTGGTGGGCAAGAAACTAAATCGTTTTTTCAAGTGACTGATGTCGGTCACCCAACCATTCCAACATTTCCAAAATGCACAATCAAAATACTATATTCTAGAATGTATTTAAAATGGGTTTAGAAATCTGTGGGTTTAGAAGTCGATATGTTTTCTGAGATTCCTGTGCAAATGAGAAAAAAAAAATCCTAATTTACCAGAAAATTGTTAAACTAAACTTAAGGCAACCCTGAAAAGCTTGACTTAAATGACAGTGTTTCTTCCAAGTTTGTGCAGCCCAAGCATCAATCAGGTTCAGAACATTGCTGGTTCAAATCCAAGGTGCCAAATGAAATCCAAATTAAACTGCCGAGATGCCACTGAGGTCCCCTTGAGCAAAGCACCGTCCCCACACACTGCTCCCCGGGCACCTTTCATGGCTGCACACTGCTCACTACGGGTGATGGGTAAAATCAGAGGACTGTTGTGTCACAGTGTGCTGTGCTGCAGTGTCTCACAATGACAATCACCTGACCTTCATATGGAAGCAACGCACGCAGTAGCACACGATGTGGTTCACCACGAAAGCCAGCAAAGATACTATAGACTTGCACTTTTTCCGATGTAGTCGAAACATAGAAAAAAGTTTCTTGAGCAGTTTTAGGGGAACTATGAAGTTCATTATGCATTCACTTTCCAGAACTTTATATGTTTATTTTGTATTGAAGGGCCTGGAAAATTCTCAAATTCCAAGACTTTTCCAGGTTTTAAAGGACCGTAGGAATCTTAGGAATCGCCCCGTTCTTGTACAGCACCCTGGTACGACACCGCATTGTCTTTCCTTTATGCAATATCATTTTAATAAGGTACATCATTACGTACACATGTACATAACCACCCATTAAACTGTGAAAGGGTTAGAAGATCTGTATTTTCCAGTAAGATGATCACTTGTGAACAGTTCTAAGATATGTTCGTAAAGGCTGAAATATATTGTCAGATAAATATTTGAGAACGTGGAGATGCATTTTGACCTGAGGCTGTTTATTATTAGAATCAGTAGTAGTAACGCTGCCGTATGGATTCGATTATCATAGCTGCAGAGCGGTGAACTCACTTTCTTGGCCTCTCTCCTTGTTCTTGAGCTGCTGTAGCTTCTGCTCCCGCTGCTGTTTCTCAAGCTCCTGCTCCACCCTGTGTTTCTCCATCTTCCGCTGGTGCTCCAGCAGCTCCTGCTGGTGCTTCAAAGCCAGGAGATCCTGTTGGTGCTGAGAAGAAGCAAACTGCAAGTTCAGCACAATGTCAACGACTTCAAATCCACACATTAATGCTGTTAAGCCCTATACAGAAGACTAGCAGAAGTGTTTCGACCTTTTAACAACGTTATTTTAAAAACTTTTTACTTCGCCGATGCCTGATCTAAAATATAGGAACAAATATGCATCTACTGTTCCTCTGGCTCATTCGAACAGATGATTAGAACCATTCAATAAATAAATACATCTACAATCTGGGCTTCAAAGGCAATAATTACATTTAAACAATCTGTCCCTCCCTGCTCCACGATAACGTCCTCGGCTGCAGCGTGGGCTTATGGGGACTTACGCTGGCCTCCATGCTGGGTGCTCATGTTACTCTACCCTCATTAAAACACTCACACCTGAGGCTTTTAATTAGCCCGCAGAAAGTGCAAACACTATATGCCCCGCTCAGTGGACACCCATCTGTTCAATGAACGGCATGCTGCACCATCTGATGTTTAAAAGCATGAAAAAAGCTAAACACACACACACTATAACTTTGCTACAAGGACACTGGACCACGTGGGTCCGTGATTTTTTTCCCCCTTCTTTGCTATGTGGACAGGGCTGAGAGAGGGAGAGAGAGAGAGAGAGAGAGAGAGAGAAAACAAAGCTCTCAGACCTCTCTCAGGTGGGCTATGAATAGCATGTAGTGGTCCAGGCAAGCTGAGACAGGTAGGAGAGCCAGGCCCTTCGGTTGTTATGTTAATTATCCCCCGGCACTTAACACAGCCCCAACACTCCACTGGTCGGGAAATGGGCTGGATTTGCTGCAAGCTGCTGGCTAGGACCATTACGGAGTCTGTGAGAGAAGCCTGTAGAGACTTTTAGCACCTACCATGTTTAAACTTTGCAAGATAAAAAAAAAACCTATGTGATGCCAGAGAAAGTTTTCATAGCCCCTATATTTTAATCACGACTACCCAGTCAATAAACAGTATCAAGGTTGATATATAAATAACAAATGAAAAAGTTGTGATGCTTTACTTTAGCCCCAAAAGAACCAACTTTTAAAACAACGAAAGGTTCAATCTGACGCACGGTGTAAACAAGATAGACGCATATGACACTGCTATTTCACAGACTTCTATTCCTGTCCATCCCGACAGCAAAAAACAAGGGTACATGGCAAGAAATTGAGCAACACCTTTTAGAAATGTGAAAAAAGACTGCCGGACAGCACAGGGCCAGGTAGAAAAATGCGCCTTACATGACTGAAATATAGGCCAAGGCTTTTTCCAGGTCCATAATAGTCAATAAATACACGCCTATTTGATTTATAATCAGAAGTAGTTAAGGGAAAGTGATGTGATTGTCATTGTAAAACACCGCACAACACACGGTGACACAAAGAAATGTGTCCTCTGCTTTTAACCATTACCCTTGGTGAGCACCGGGAAGCCATGACAGGCGCCCGGGGAGCAGTGTTTGGGGACGGTGCTTTGCACAGTGGCACCTTGGCCACTGTGAACCCACAATTACGGGTCTGCTTCCTTACCTGCTAGGCCATTACTGGCCCCCTTAAATAATACACAGGTTTCCAAACAGATAATTAGCAACATTTTATCAGCCTTGATCCCTGGGCAGAAATGCTTTCATTTACCCCATGCCAATTATAAGAAGCGCTGCACATTCGGGTAACGTGATCGCTAAACTTGGCCCGGTGTACAATGGGCCAAGGACACTGCCATCCTCATTCCAGGGCATTTAGCACCAGGCAAAAGTCAACAGCGTGTGAGGCGGCCAGCCGCTCCCTCTACTAATATTTGATTAATTTAATTGGATTTAATTTCATCAAGTGGCTTTACTTTCCTTTGATAGTCTTTTTTTTACCGTGAAGATCTGGAAAGTCATGAATAAACGAGAGGAAGGAGAGCTGGACAAGCGGCGGGCGGTTGTGAGAGGTGCGTAGCTGGATTTGTTTGTAGGTACAGGAAAGGGAACAGAAAGAATCGAACATCCTAGACAACACATACTTCAGTGAAAGTATGGATATTTTGTTGGACCACATTAGTAATTAATAAACCATCTTGTTTCATGTTCTAGGTTGTGACGATTAGGGTCAGGTGCTGTCCTACTTGTTACACAATTACAACACATATGATACAATTATTAAACTTAGTCCTTGCAATGATGTGTGTGTGTGTGTGTGTGTGTAAGAAGTATTGATTTACAATAGGTTCTCTATTTCTCTCTCTCTCTCTCTCTCTCACACACACACACACACACACACACACACACACACACACACACACACACACACACACACACACTTTCAAGAGAAACTACTTAAGAAGTCCAGAATATTGCATTCGGCAGGAACAGCCCCTGTTGTTGTTGTTCAGAAACTGTAATTATCTGAAAAAATAAATCCTTTGAGTCATTACACACCTGAATTCCCAACACACACGTCTTCTATGCACATGCATACATTGATAAAGTAAACAATCACTAGGTGGACACAACAGTCACACCCACCATGCAGTTCCCAGTGTTAAGGGTTAAAATCCAAAAATAAAGAACCTCAGCGCTGATACAGAAACAGAAGAGCAGAAACAGAAGAGTTTTAACCTAGTTTTTCTGCCAGGAGGTTTAAAACATAACTCTGTGGTTTTTACTTTCTGAATCAGAACTAAAAGAGGAAGATATGATTGCATTATAAAACCTAAAGAGCCACACTGGACCTGTTTTGGTTTCCTGTGCATCTCTACCTGGTGTGAAGGGATTGTATCCTCCTGTCCAACGTGGGTGTAGGTATGAATGAGCAGAAAGATTCATGTGTCATCGTGCACACGATACCGGCATGAATATTTTAACACTACCTTGGCACTGCTGCATGCAAAGGTGCCTGTTAGAGCTGCGTTATTAACCCGGAATTAACGTGTGATAATTCCTTACTCCAATTCCTAATTGGAGTTACTAATGAGTACATGTTGGATGGATGACTCTCCCATAAGGAGTCACCAGTGCAGATCCTCTGTTTCCCTCTTCCTCTCTCACCACATCTATAAGCCCTTTTTCCACTTGCCTGGCCGTTCAAATCGCAACCTGCCAAGTTGGCTTCGTACGAAATGGACAAATATTTGAATAATTCATAACTGCATGACTTAAATTTGCCTTGCCTAAAGTTGCCCTGACTTAACGTGTACAATCAACACCCACTGTGTCAGGAACAAAATGGTGGGAATTTAATCTACAACTATATTTCAAATTTTAATTAACAATTACAGCAACAAAAGTCCAAATTTGAAATTCATCAGGCTGCACAACGCTTATGTAATCCAGTCCAGAGCATTCGTTCAGTAGATCCAGTTGTTCACTACTCAACTGGTCGGTTGAAACAAACCCCTGGTGTGGATTTTTTTAGGGTTTCTGTGTCCCTCAGGAACATCAGTATTGATGGGCACGGGTGGTGCGGGTGCTGTTGGTGTCGTGCGATGCCAACCTTGATGTGCTCCTGCAGCTGGGCCTCGTGCTGGCGGGACAGCTGCTCGTGCTGCCGCTGGAACTCGGCGATGAGAAGCTGCCGCTGCATCTGCTGCTTGTGCTTGAGGGTCAGCAGCTCCTGCTGCAGCTGCTGCTCCCGCTGCCCGGCCTCCGCCACTCCCACCGGGCTGCCCGAGTCCGAACCGGAGCCCCCCAGTGGCGGGGAGGACTGCTGCTCCAAGCGCAGGTCCATGGGAATGGCTGTGGGAGGCACTCTCAGAGGCAGCGCGGCACTGAGGTCAACTGAAGACAGACAGACAGACAGACAGGGTGAAGCGTTATTTAAAGCTGCTCCTCCTCGGCAGGGTGGGTGGGACGTGTGGAAGTGGCACCATGGGAAAACCGAGTGCACATTCATATCCTGCCTGACTCCCTGCTGTCCTTTTGTAGCTGCTATTGTGCTGAAGGATAGAGCGAGAATGAGAGAGAGAGAGAGAGAGAGAGAGAGACCCTCATCTCCGCCCGACATCCATCAGCGACGCCACAGCTGAAACACGGGTAAAGCAGATGCGGCGCACAACGGCGCCACACCGCATTCGGCTTCCCCGAGCCACGCTGATCCAGGGAAGCTGGCTGGTGAATGGACGGACGGCCCTATAAAGGGGGCTTTGAGGGGCGCGAGGGCGGGGGACCGGCGAGGCGGACGGCCTTCTTCAGCATTAACGGTGAATAAACAGCAGCCGCGGCAGACAGATTTGTTTACACTGTTGCAGATAGCTCACGGCAGACTGATATGTTTACCTGGAACTTTGTGCAAAGCTTGTCGGAAACACGGCACAAGTACACACACATGTACACACACACACACACACACACACGTATAGACGCAAAGTTATTCACAGTTAAATGAGCACCGGGCCTAAGCTTTTTTTTTCCAACCCACATCCACTGGGGAAATTAAATGTGGGGCACATTTCAAGGTGTTTCTCACTTACAAAAAAAAAAGAATAATAATTTTACCGCAGGATTCACAGACACAAATTACAGATACACTGGAGGAACAGTTGAAGGCTGGATTTTAGTCCTTTTTCTCCTCTTCCCTCTAGGATTCGAACACCCAACAGAAGATTTAATAAGTTGATTATTTACGTACTGGGTCAACACAAATACAACACAAAAATAATTTTACACAACAACTAATGGTGAAATAAAGGGGTTGTCTTATGTTTGGGTTAGGCAAAAATTCCTATTGGGGACCTTTAATTCCTACTGACACTGCCTGCTTTTCAAGGACATCTTGTCCCCACTGTGACATACATTAGGTAATACTAAGAAAGTACACTTATATTAGAGAAAGTGATTGTCATTGTGATACACAGCACAGCACACGATGACACAGTGAAATGTGTCCTCTGATTTTAACCATCACCCTTGGTGAGCAGTGTGCAGCCACGACAGGCGCCCGGGGAGCAGTGCGTGGGGACGGTGCTTTGCTCAGTGGGATTTGAGCCGCCAACCTTCTGATTACGGGGCCACTTCCTTAACCGCTAGGCCACCACTGTCCCTATTAGTGCAGAATTTGAATAATGCTGCTGTGGAGCTGATAGTGGCAACAAAGCAGAGAGAATAAAAGTGGAGGGGGTTAGAGTTGGGGGCGGGGTCAGTGAGGTCTTCTGTGTTAAAAGATGGGAAATAAAACAGAGGGAAGGAGAGAGAGGAGGCTGAAGTGGACGCTGCTGAGTAAATGAAGAAAATCCTTCGTGAATCATCATTACTTCACTCGCCTTTAAACTCAAACACACAACACACACCCAAACTTCTGCAGTCCCTGCCCTTGAATGACACATGTCCTGGTTTCCATGGCGAGGGGAGGAAAACACGTTGAGCAGTAGGCCAGTAGGAAGCCCGGTCACCATGGAAAGAGAGTGCATTCGCTATGACATCATTTCAACACTAAAGTGTTACATGGAGCTACTGCCGCTTCTGCACACTTTTATCACAGCAGTAAAACAGTAATAATAACATCCAAACACACACACACACACACACTCACTCAAATAAAACCAATGCGGACCCTTCTGAATGGTGCACAGCAGCATTGGTCCAAAGCAATTTGTAGGGATTATTTCAATCCCAGTAAACACTCAAGTGCTGAGTCATGTGGGCTTTAAATCAAAACTGAACTGAGTTCAATGAGTGCATTTCTAGGAAAGCTAAAACCACAGAGCAGATGAATTCTGCAAAAACATATTTTTTTAGTTAATATTAAACTTGATGTTTAATATTAAACTTGAGTAAATGGGTAAGTATCTATAATTGATAATGTATCAGTGATCATTATATTTTGGTTTAAGCAAATTCTGATTATGTGTATATGCAGAGTACGTAACAAAGTCAGAACTTCTAATCAGGATTCTTTGTGTGATCCAGATATTAAATTGGCATTAATATTTAACCCATTTAACTACAATGTATAATATAATTACTAGACATTTCAGTTTTACAGTTAATACATGTGCATCAGTGAATGAGCAAACATTTATATGGATTTATTGTTCATATTTATTCAATATCATGTAACTTGGGCCTGGGAAGTACATCATCCTGTTAAAATCAAAGCAAATTTTCACAACCACTGATGCCAAAAGACATATATGCATATGACCATATTGATTTGTTTACAGAAACCTAAGCGCCATGTGTTATTTACAGAGCAGCCATATTTTCTTCCAAGCACACGCACACACAAACACACACACAGACACACACACACACTCCTAATACACTTCACTACAACTTCTTTATTATTCCTTTTTACGCACAACCAAAATGAACAGGAAGACCCAAAGTCATTTGGATTACACAAGAGCACATCTAACCAACCCCTCCACTCAAAAACTACATCAATTCAATTATGCACATGAAGGCCATTTGTAGTATTTATATTTAATTAAAAAATGCTTTATTAAACGGCATATTCTTAAGTTCAATTTGTCTTCTCCCGCAATTCATAAATAAAAATGCCAAACATGAAGGGTTGAAAATGATTTAATTGAATGATTTTATTGAATTGAAATTCAACACATTTGAATTTGCCCGTTTCTTATACACACATACATTTACTAATGAGTGGTGGCATGCAAAACAAAAACTGCATCTCCTGAAACCCACTGACATTTAAGAAGTGTCCACGGGTGCACAAGCAGTCGCAACGCAATCAGAACGCAGTCGGAACGGATTCCCTACCCATAAATCCCGCAGACGTCTTCAGAAGCCCATTTTTCCTGAAGCTTCTTCTGATGCTCGGCACGGAGGTGAGTTCCCCTCTGCTGCCGTCTCTGTGTCTTCCAGTCCTCCCCACTCTTTCCCAGCCCCCTCTCTCCCCTCCCCACCCCTCCGGACTGATGACATCAGAGGAGGGTGGTCTCGGGTTTACCTGCTGTGTACACACATACCTCCACGGTTTCCTGGAAGCGCGCAATCCTCCGTCTCGCGCCAAGCCTCCCCAATTTCTGTCCATCTTACTTCTAGCAATTTCAAGAAGAAAAAAAAAAAAAGATGAAAAAGAACTGATGCTTACAAAAATGGCGAGGGAGGAGGAGGAAAAGAAAAACACCTTAATTTTATTCGGTTACAGTCACATTTGTGTCGAAACACCATTAGCCACTAACAGCCTCTGAGCCGTGAGTTTCCAGGTTATGAAGGCAATAAATCAACCGCTCAACGAACGCAGACGAGCTCCCCTCCACCACTCATGACAAAAAGAATAAGCCATCGTTTCTCTGGAAGCAGGGTATCTGTGCCGACCCCCATATCTGTGCACCACCGGTCACCGGTCAATAAAGCCAGTCTCTTAAAGACTCGGCGAGGACGCCCTCCGACTTACCACCGATTACCACCTTTCTCTGCAGACGATAGCTGTGATTTACCAGGGGACGCATGATGCCTAACACCAGCTACTGTCAATACGACAGCAATAACCTGCAGAAGATGGATACGTGTTCGATGGTACTGCTCCCGCACCAGCCAGGGAGTCATTTTGTAATAATAAATGTGGTGTCATGGTGTGGTGTCAAAAACTTATTACCAGTAGAGGACTAATTACTGCTCTGTGACTAGTCATCTGAAGCTGTCCGATATGCAACATTAAAAACATATTTAATTTCATTTATTTAGTTTAGTTGCAATGTAGTGGATTACTGGAATAATTTTTTGGGCCGGTTTTAAACAATTGAAATCTAACCTATATGGATTATATTAACTTAATAATATTAATTAACAGTTTGTTTATTAACATGCCTTTGTTTAAAAATAAATAAGTAACTAAACGCAGCAGATATATAAGCATGTTCAATAACTGCAAATAGATAAATATTAAAACTTAATTAAAATATTTTATTATATTTACCAGACTTTTACGCAGATTCAATTATGTATGACAAATCATTAGGGTTAAAAGAGAGATAAAGCTACGTTTAAAAAAACAGTAATTCAGTCAACATAAAAAAATATTTGTAGCCTTGGAGTGTGAGATCAGTTACACAAAGCTAATTTGCTTAATAATGAGTAAATTATTGTGCTTTATAATGAGCACATATTGTACCTGAAATAGCTGATTTTCAGCACTGCTGCCAGTATGTTACAACACTTGAAGCCACGAAAAAGCACTGCTGAATGTGACAGGTCTTGTTTGGCCCATTTTGCTTGAGAAAACAGTCTACAGTGTCACATTTTAAAACCATGGAAGAAATTGTTTAAGTGCTTTGATGCATGTTCGAGCACAGAAAATTTACAAAAGAGCAGCCACATCCTGCCAAGCTGGGGCCTCCAAACCGTACTGCTTAAACTAACTAACCCTCTCAAACATCTATAGCCTTGGTTCTCAAACTGTGGTACTTATTCACTACAGTCACATTATTTTTTGAAAACTATTGATCAATGGCACAACAGCCTGTATTCATTAAACAGGACAAACACCGGTCCACGCTGCACAGGCTTCAAATGCCACAAGTTAATTGTCTGGTCAAGATGAGTGACAGGCGCTGCTTAATTGCATCTTTGTGTCTAAGTGATAGCGATCAATAGCAGTGCAGCAAGGTTCACAGACTGCAGCCAACTACATTCCTGTTTGTTTGTGTGATGTGAAACAGTCAGCTATTTTGACGCAAAGTCCATCCCTGTAAGGTCAGTCAGGAATTTCTACAACTTGGTCTGGACACAAAGTAAAACTGTGTGAGCACATTCCTCACGTACAGCTTTAGCATCCGAGCGTCAAGTGTTGAAGAGTTGGGATGACCTTCCCTATCTCCGATCGTTCATGTTGAGCTCTGACGTCAACACTGAACTCAGAGTACGCAGCGGCTGGGCGATAAAGCAAAAAAAAAAAAAAAGACTTTTCACCTCCATTGGACCAGAACAAAAGCACAGGGGTGCAATCATTGCCGGCTTCGCTCAATCTGCAGACACTCATTGCATAATGAGTGTACCCGGACACACATTCAAAACTCCTGGCCCAATCATGAGTCAAATCGAGTAATTAAATTGCATTCAAACACAATAGGCAACATGCAACCTCTTCAAGGCCAACCACAAATGCACAAACACTGAATCAAAGACAGAAATAACCCGTATATCCATTAGATGTACAAGATCCCACTATTTGTACATGTATTTGTAACAAAATTTTAATTTGCATTCAGATAAAACTTGTTAATAGGGTTAATAGGTCTACTACAATTATGTCCCTGAGCAAGACACTTAACCCTGAGTGTCTCCAGGGGGATTGTCCCTGTCACTACTGATTATAAGTGATCTGGATAAGCACGTCTGATAAATGCAGTAAATATAAAAATGTAAATGTTACTTTATACATCACTAACATGAATGTTGCCAGACCCAAACTTGCCAGATTGGGCAGTCCTCAATTTATTATTCAAAGAAAAACTGATGGTAATCATGAAGCCGGTTTCTCATGTCTCAGGTGTGGTACACCAAGAAGGCCTGACAGTTAAATGCTGAATTAAGCGCAAATAAATAGTTTCCGCAGTTTTTTTTTCCAACTTCCAAAACTAAATTATTTTTAAGACGACAGCTTTGACATTTTGACTTTGAAAAAAGGAAGGCCATACTTTTTACTTTACATTAAAACAATACTTTACACATGTACTATGTGACAGACGGCTTTTTAATTTATGATAAAGTTATTTGTGGAGCTGCATCTCCGCTTATTCCATCATCCGTGAGGAAATGGGATACACGTGTAGGGGAACAGAAATATCATGCAAAATTACTGAGTGGGGAAATTAAATATAGCCTGATAAATTATACATAAAACAACACTGGCACGCCGCTGCAGTCGTGCTCAAGCTTCCAGAGTAGTGCGAGTGGCACGGCGTGGTGTAATGGATGAAAGCTGCCCACTGAGCTAAAGGACATCAAATCAATGATTGTTTCCATGTGAACTGTCTGGATCGGTGACTCCAAACTGACATGGAGCAGTCAGTGGTTTTTGCAAAAAGAAAGTCGGAGTATTCAGAGACTCAGGCTAATATTGACAGAAATGTTGCTTGACAGCTGCTAATGGCATAAAAATAAAAAAAACAAAAAAAAAACACGATCGTTACGCTTTTTCTTAAAGAGATCCATCTAGAAATACATCAACATTCACTATAATATATTGGTGTAGTGCGAACATATAAACAAATAACCTGTGTCTGGCACAGTGTGAAAGGTCTTCTTGAACCACAAGCATGACCTTTTATTATTGATCAATAATACACACGAGTATGGCACCCCTGTGAGTGTATTACAGCCATTTCAACACAGTTCACCCTTTTATTTTTTTATTTATGACTGACGGAAACTGCTGATATTATTTACTGCACACACAGTGCTTCTCTATGCCACTCTTTGGAGTACCACCAGCCAAAACGTTCCCGGTCGAACCCACGCCTCCGTATTAACGAAGGCCTGGGGGGCTAATGAACACTTTCTGGAGGGAGGTGCTCCAGGCGCAGGATGGGGAAACACTTCTGGTTGAGCCTTGATACTAGACTGATGTAAGTAGACTCAGCAATCATATCAATGGCACAAAACTGTATCTCGTCGCTCCTGAAATGAATCATTTGAGAATGTAAATAGAAAAAAACCTGACCTGAGCGGTCACATGAAAAGGTTAAGATTCACTCACTCATTAGTCTGAAGGACTCATGCACAGCAATCCAGCTGATCTGCGGATTTATTAAAGATGAATTTCATGGTGTCTATGCCTTCACGTTTTCTGTCCATGTCCAGAATAGTCCAGCAGACAGTCCCAATCTGCTTTCTCCAGGTAAACGAGTCTTTATGACTGCAATGCACCTTAGATCTGCTTTTTAAAGGCGAGCTGATCGGTTTTGCAATCAAAACAACAAAATGGACTTGGACACACTGTGACGATCTCTTGATGTCAGATAATCAAGATAGTTCCTCTAGTGATTGTGTGAGTTTCCACCAAGTTCTGTGCTTACTATCCACATTCTTCATATCAGCAGAATCAAAGCTGCTGAATCAGAATGGGTTCAATAAACTGAACAATTGAAGAAATGATATACAGCAGTAGGAACGTTCTGCATGTTCTTAGCGTGCCTCAACAAGCTCCTGGTCCCTCATTCAACGTCACGCCTGCTAAAGACAGACCAGGTAAATGTTGGGTAAGGGTGACGTTGTCTGCTCTATTTCCTTTTTAGATCTGGCGTACCAATCTTGAAATGGTGGTAGACAGCTTTATCAAGATGGAAGAGACAGATGGAGGGCAAGAACATCTCCCTGTGCTGCTCCACATGTCCATTCTGAAGACTAAACAGAATATGGAAGTCATGGAACACCTAGAAAAGCCTGCATCTAGGATAAGGACAGAGGTGATCTTCTCTAAGAGCAGCACAAAGCCACAGTAAGTAAAAATAAGTAATAAGAATTAAGAGATTTCATTTTTAATGCCATTCAGCATTGGCTGACACACTGTCTGTGAAACACAGGGTGGAGATCCTCTTGTATGAGTAGAAATTCCAGAGCCTCACCTCCCCAGTCAGACATTTTCATTCATTTTTTAAAAATCTTTTACACCTTCAGCTATTTTTACGGGGCAGTGGTGGCCTAGCGGTTAAGGATGTGGCCCGTAATCGGTTTCGATCTGCCAAGGTGCCACCGAGCAAAGCACCGTCCCCACACACTGGTCCCCGGGCGCCTGTCATGGCAGCCCACTCCTCACCAATGCTCAAAAGCAGAGGACACAATTCATTGTGTCACCATGTGCTGTGTTGCAGTGTATCACAATGACAATCACTTCACTTCCACTTCACTTCATCAACTTGCTCCATGTTCATTTCCTGTTCCCTCCACACATAGGGATCAATCAGGAAGTTAGTTCAAGTTCCAGCTCCACGACTGAGACAAGTGTCTCACATACAGCGCCTGTGGGGGGACGTACAGATACATTCAGAGCTGTCGTGTCAGAGAAACAGCTTTAGATACCGCCTTCAGGTGACATTTTAAGGAGAATCCAAGTGACCATTGGTTCCTACTACTGGACATGCAATACCGCACAACATTCTTCAACTTTTCGTGATCTGTTCAGCAGCAGGAAGTCTCCAACTGAGACTAGAAACAATGTTAATGCTCAAATATTATGGAATATGTCAAATAGCCCACCCATTTCTAGCATCTTTCCACATTCTGTTTTTCTATGGCAAAAAAACTTTTAAATGTGATCGTGGGGGATTTTCAGTGAAGCCAAAGGTCCATGGTGAAGTGGATTAATAATAAAAACAACAAGATTTAACAATATATATTTTTCAAATGTGCCAAAATCATATACACAGTTAAAATGAACATTTAAATCTGATAAAAAATGGTGATTTGGAGGCGGTACAGAGACACATCATCATGTCCACTGAGAGCAACAAGTTTTATTCCAAGAACAGAAACCAGAGGTAAACAGACGTTATTATGTTAGATCTTTTAAAAGAAGTTTTGTGTGTGATTTAGTGCAACTTTTCTTTTTTTTGGGAGCTGAAACTCCCTGCACACCACAAGAAAACTTCTCCAGTGTATGCACTTAGTACTGTTCCTCACATTTCACTCAGTGTGGTGGGTCCCACCAAACACCATGCATTAGGCGTGAGCCGACCTGAACCAGACCTACTGAGGGGCCGACGCTACAGCAAAAAAAGCCAAAAAAAAAAAAAAAAACAAGGCTAAAGAAACGAGGATCAAGAGTGGAGCTCAAGGTCTGACAACATGGCCGGAAAAAGAGGAGAAAGCCTACAGGCGATAGCACGACCGAGAGGACGGCGGAGCGCCAAATCTGTCCCAAAGGTTTGGATCGAGCCCTCGTGCTTTAAACGATTTCCATGCCACCATTTTCCTATGCTAATCTCTCGCTTTCATTTGCATGGCAGACACTGCGAACCACTGGCTTTTTTTCTCTTCTTCGTCTCCTCACTGTCTCACTCCGTAGCACTTAAGAACTCATCAATAATTCAGAGCGCTAAATAAAGAGCTTACTCTATGATGAAATGAATCTGGCAGCACCAATATCGACACTGTATGAAACTGTAGTTCTGCCAGATTTCTGAACTATTCACACACACACACACATGAATAATGCAGCAACACCATCAGCTGCCGGCAAATACCGTAGTGCACAGTGTAAGCGAAAGTATTTGCCAATATACATAAATGAAAAACTCCAGCACGTGCAAACTGCGGGAAATGAGATGCAACTTCTGCGATGCGACGATCGCGTCGCCCTGGGCGATACGATGTGGCTGACGCTGGTGTAAGTTGATACAGGCAGCTTATTTCCATTTTCAATTCACTAACCCCCCCCCCCCCCCCCCCCCCAACGATCCTTGGAGATCGACACCGTCACAGTCAGAGCCGTCGCGAAGAATGTATGCAATCGGCGTGCTTTTATTTTTTATTTTTCCTCCAGAAAAGTATCTATGCGTGCATTTGTCTTTCCAAATAATGATAAATTCTCTCTCCTGCATCACACAGATGTCTCCAAAATCCTGATTTCACCCCAAATAAAAAGTTCAAATCACTGCTCTAGACTGCCCCAGCATCAGCTGCATTTCACCAAGCAACTTTACATTCAGAGAGTGGGATGGAGGCTGAAACAGCGGCGGCGTAAGGAGGGTCCTACCTGTGGGAATATGGTCGAAGGCAGACTGCTTCTGTCTCTCCAGGGGCTGCTCCGACCCGGCCAGTCCATCTGTGGGGGACAGAGAGGTCTCAGCTTCAAAAATGGTCCGCAGCATCGACACCAGCGTCCCCACAGGCCAGACCCGCGGCTACAGCCGTCAGCGTCAATCAAAACCCGAGCGCTCCGGACGGGCTCTCTCCGCGCAGGGGCGGGCGACCGAGATGGGGGGCGTCTGGGTCGCTCGCTCCGGTTTGGACGTTGTTTCGGACGTGACGGGGGAGCGAATCGCACAAAGGGATGCGCGCAGGAACGAGCCCGGCCGGCGCACATGCATTCTGAGCACAGACGCGCGCACACCCGCAGACACGCTCACACACAGACCGAGCTTGATGGAGAGAGAGAGGGAGAGAGAGAGAGAGGGAGAGGGAGAGAGAGAGAGAGAGTGCAACTGGGAGGAGAAATAAACGCGCTTGTGTAAAACAGCACATGTACATGAAGCCACGGCGCGAACGCGCCCCCCCTCCTCCCCTGCTCTGGCGAGTGGGTGCCACGGTAGTAATTACAGTGGGAACATGAAAAGGCTTTCACAGTTTCACCGGAGCGGAGCCCTGGCAAGATGCAGCTATAAATAGCCGGAGAGGGAGAGAGAGAGAGAGAGAGAGGAGGGGACAGGAGACGGAGGGATGGAGGAAAGCATCAGTATGCACACACACACACACACACACACACACACAAACAAGCAGAAGGCACGTTAGGCTCGGGAGTCGCCGTGTTTACGCCGAGCGTCAGAATCGATGGCGTCAATTCTGTGCCGGGGCTCCGGGCGACGGGGATTCGGTGACGGAGGGAGTTTTGAGTGTCTCCCCGCGGGCCAGACGTCCCTCTCGTGGGAGGGTCCCGTCTCTCCCGCAGGAGGATCCCACAGCCCTGCTCCACTTTCACACATCGGCCAGGATTATGTGGAGCAGCCCAGCATAAGCCGGCGCGGCGCGTACAGTAGCCCGTGCGGAGCCGGATCAAAGCGGCCGGTGACAAACGCCCGCTGCCGCCCCGCTTCTATAAATACACGCCGTCTGCTCACAGGCGACGGTGAGCCAGGATACGAGAGTAACTGCAGACTGAGGGAGACGGAAGAAACGGCGGCCCGTGAATGCGCCGTTCTGACTCCGGAAGCCATGGTGACATAATGAGGTTACGGTGCGAGACGGTGTGAGGGCTGCAGGGGGGATTTCTGGAACAGGTTCCTGGAACACAGCCACAGGTGCAGATAAAAGCAAGGGGCTGGGGCGACGCCACATTCAAACAGATCCAGGCCTCGCGTCCTGATTGGATGAGAACTGGCAGTGAATAAACTTAACCCCGACAACTCTCTCTAAATATCCTTCCACCTTATTATAACATGTTTTTTTGCTGCAATAAAAATTGGATGTGGATGTGGGACCCTGAAGCCTGGATTGACGGGGGAACGGGGAACCCGCAGTGTTGTGTTACACCCCTCTCTACACATTCTGCTATTAACAAGTGTAAATTGCAGGTCAGATTCCTTTTAATCTATTCTAATTGTACTTAAGCACAAGTGACCTATGAAAAGGTCTGCATACCAAATCCACACTGGTACAAGTATGCACAGACCGCCAACAACATCTATTAAAAGAACGGCATTTGGAAGCCCCCCTAACAGGGACAGGACCAGGACAGAACATGCATTCACAACAAAGAACAAAAGGCTGAGTTTTGAAGGCAGACAGCAAGAGGGGGTTCCCTTGGGGAGCGGTAAAATGCCCAGGGAACCCACGGATCTCTGGAATCTATTTTTGGAACTCTTCATAGACCAGACATCCCCAGATCCCATGCAGGAACGGTGTTTTAATTAGCAGGTGGAGCTCAAGGATAAGGTGAGCATCACGAAACGCAAACAGACAGGAGAGACCGAAGGCAGGAGGAAATTCCCAGTGGGCCCAGAGTGTGTGAGTGATCTTAACGGAACACGTCCACTTATTGTGGGTAGGACTAATTATAATTATTTTGACTTATTGGTTAGGGTTAGTTTTTCAATCTACTTAAAACTGGTCGATGCATCAAATAAAATCATTATGACAGTATGTGTTTAGTAGTCACATCACAAGCAATTGTGAAATTGTAAGACTAGACATTTTCACTGGAAAACTACTTTGGAAACTCATTACAATTAAAAAATAAATTACCCTATTTAAAATCTAATAGTAGTGTAACTATTTCAATTACTATATGAAAGTGATGTAAATAGTTACATTTGATTGCTTCTTGATTACTTTCGTGAATTATGAGTTAATATTCGTAACTGTTATTTAGAAATTTTGTAATTTACAGCAGTACTAAACATTGACTACTGTCAAATTCCTCTCGATGAATGATTTAACATCATTATAATTGATCAGTTTAATAAAGATAATATAATAAAAGTAATCGCAAGGTAACATAATAGTCATAAATAACTGCTACATTCAATAGCACTGAATATGTGACTGAAATTTTATTGTTGGTGAGGGGTCCTCAACCCTTCTTGAATTAAATTCCTACGATCAATTTATAATACCTGCAATAATCTCTATAATCACTCCTCTCCTCTATCTGATCAGACTTCAAATAAATGTAACATTGAACATAAGTGTCCGGAAAAGCTCTGTCAAAATAATTCATTTTTAATAAACAGATGTTGTTAACACAATATATTATGTAATAAAATTAATCAGCAGGAACTGTATGTCATGTTCAGAAGAATAGAGAGAAATCGACTAACACTTGTTAAAGCCCTGAGATTAAATGATCTACATTTAGATGATCTATATGTTATTTTCTAATAAGTGTAACTGAGAGTATGAGCATGACTGGTATGAAAAAGGCTCTCTGTTCCAGCTATAACAGGGAATTTTTCGCCCTTCTATTTCAACATTACTAGTTTCTACGTTGTTAAATGAAACACAGATGTGACCCTCAGACAATCAGGATTAGTGGACGAGTGAAATGTAAAAATCGGGTTAAACCTCTGGGCCGCAGGTGCAGCAAAAACCACATGAAATCTAATCCAAAAAACGCTACGGGTATCGCATTGCCTGTAATTATCAGAGTAATGCTATCCACTTGGATGGGGCTCTTTTGCATGCTGAAGTGCTACACCGGCGTGGTGAAAGCTGTGTGCTCATGTCCATTCATTTCAGGAGAAGTTCGTCTCTGAGACAGCAGAGCACAACAGCGCCTGATTTAAGAAAGTGACAAGCCAAGCGCTAAAATAAATTTAAATGCATTTAAACTCTTTAAAAGAGTAAAGAGGATCCACTCCTCTCTTCATCCATCAGCCTCTCTGGTCCACACTGTTTGTGTTTGTCTTGGAATGTTCCGGAGCGGTGGCAGAAGCTAGAGGAGATCACTGGCTCATATGCGGCTCAGGAATCTGGTGGGGAAAAAAAGCCAGCAATGCCGAGACGGAGAAATAAACAAACCAGAGTCATCTCAGACACACACAGCGAACTGAACGAGCACCAGAGGGCGGCTGCAGGCTGGGTCTTGGGTGGTGGCAAAACCTTGATCAACGCCTCTTTACAACATGCTATCTCATCAGCAGCGGTCCTCTGGCCAGAAGATGAACATTGATTAATGGGGGAGTGGGTGGCTGACACGCTGCACAGCAGCAGCCATTGAAAATAGCCAAGGAGTGCGTTTCTAATAATGTGGCCAGTAAGACTTTAACATGATACATTCATGCCACATAATGGCCTTTACATTTCACTTGGCAGAAACTTTTATCCCAAGCGTCTTAAGATAAAGATCGGTGGTAGTAGCCTAGTGGGTAACACACTCGCCTGTGAACCAGAAGACCGAGGTTCAAATCCCACTTACTACCATTGTGTCCCTGAGCAAGACACTTAACCCTGAGTGTCTCCAGGGGGGGACTGTCCCTGCAACTACTGATTGTAAGTCGCTCTGGATAAGGGCGTCTGATAAATTCTGTAAATGTAACATGTTAAGTCCTGACCTTCAGGCAATATCTAAGTAATAAAAGTTGAAATGGTGTATTTTGTAGTGGTCGTGCATACTACATGTAGAAGTTCCATGACTCTTGAACTACTGTAAATTTTCATCTGCAGCTGCAAACTTTCCAAAAAAGTGCTGAAATAATGCTAAATTAATATTGAACATCCATGTAGTTGATAGGAAAATGAAAAGGTGCATTTTATTTTACTGTAAAAGCAGTTGAAAATTTTCATCAAAATTCTTATCTCCTAAAACGTAATGATGGTTTGAGGTTGGGTTATGACTTTTACAGACTACGATTTTATGATAATCAGCCAGTGTATGAGTCTGTGACACAGTCCTCTTTTAACAAGACCCCTATGCATAAAGGTCCACACCTTAACACGGCTGTTGCTGTCTGAAGGCCCCACCTCCAGAAGCAGCCAAAGGTGCATTGGTACCAGTATGAGTGACAGAGTGCTTGACAGGCCGAATTTCAGGAGTTCTCCCGTGCACTCGCGCCTCCAGTGGCTGCTAGACGGGCAACAGTGACGGAACAGCAAGTGCTGACAGATGACAAACCTGGCAGGCCTTGCCAACTCGAAGCAATATGGCTAATTACATCGGCAACCCCAAATGGCATCTTCCACCGCACAGGTTATTAATAAATGCACAGTCGCTGAGGCTGACAGCCTGACAGTGCCATCTACTCTCCACTGCTTCCTCCTTCCCACCCTTCCCACAGCGATGCTGATGCTCCGTGTTTCTGTAACTGGATGTGAAGGGCTGTCGACTGTAAACCTGTAGCCTGGGGCTTCAGAAAGCCAGAGCAGTGGAACTCTGACCCCAAAATACTGTCAAAAAAGGCACACGCCCCAAAAAAACAGAAGGCCACTATTTTGGGATGCAAACTGTGAAGCCCAGGGCTGTTGGTTTTGCCTCAGAGGTCACCTTGTTTATCAGAAATGAGGGGAAGTGGAAAAGTGGAAAACAAGATACAGGCCCCAGCTCCAGAATTAAAGATCACTCCAGTAAAATAGAGTAAACATGGCTGGGCCCTGCCTGTTATCTCTCATTTTTTTTTTTGTGACATGAATACATTTCCTCCCTCCTTGGTTGACTAAACCTGACATTCAAAGTACCATGATAACCGATGTTTCATCAGAAAAATCATGTAAATAGCAATATTAAGTGTTATAGAGGTAAAATATGGGAATACAGAGTGTTCAGCAACAATAGAACCTCCTGACTGAGAAGTTGGAATTCCAAAATTGAAGCCTAAAGTAGAGGGCGTCCAAAAGTTTGGACACTCATTCAATGTGTTTTCTTTATTTTCATGACCATTTACATTGGTAGATTCTCACTGAAGGCATCAAAATGAATGAACACATGTGGAGTTATGTACTTAACAATAAGTGAAGACCTGACCTCTACAGTCACCGGACCTGAACCCAATCCAAATGGTTTGGGGTGAGCTGGACTGCAGAGTGAAGGCAAAGGGGCCAACAAGTGCTAAACACCTGTGGGAACTCCTTCAAGACTGTTGGAAATTTTCAGGTGACGACCTCTTGAAGCTCATCGAGAGAATGCCAAGAGTGTGCAAAGCAGTAATCAGAGCAAAGAAACTAGAATATAAAACTTTTTTTCAGTTATTTCTCCTTTTTTGTATATAACTCCACGTGTTCATTCATAGTTTTGATGCCTACAAATGGAAATGGTCATGAAAATAAAGAAAACACGTTCTAAGCATTGTGATGAAACCTCTGAACAGCGCAACATAGATATTTACCGAAATAAAACCCAAACTCTCTAGCTGCAGTCAACCCCAATCTTTTAATACCAGTGTGTACCTGAACGGGCAATAGTAAGTTACTTTACCGTCATGTCTGGACTCAGTCCACCATCAGAAAAAGAAAATTAATGCCAATCATAGATCATATTCTAACCTCCTAAGTGGATGACAAAAGGTCGCATCCTTCAAAGTATTCGGCCAACAAAGGGCTGGCCCTCGTAATTCATGTTTTTTGAAAGTTACAGCCTCCCAGTCCTGTTAAACTAATTGGTTTAGATTAGATTTGGAAAATTACAGTGTCCCCAGCACTGTGAAGTGGGAACTACAAGTGAATATTACAAACAATTTAAACGGCACACAAAAAATAGATTAAAAAAAATGTTTTCTTTGGTCACTGTTTCTTTTGCTGCAATAGTCATGTTCTGAAAAGTAGAAAAAAAAAAAAAAAAAAGCCGGCACAAAGAATTATGGGATATGTGGGACCACAAAGGAGTCATCGGATGAGTCGTTCACTGCCCAAGAAAAGAATGAAGAACCCTCCAAACTGGTACAGCACTGTAGCATCCGGTCTACGAATCCGCTACAACAAGCTAAACAAAGAAAGTAGCACTAGCCTCTAACCACAACGCTGCTCAAACACATCGCAACGGGCGTCCAACTGTTGCCTCATTTAAAACCGTTCTCTGATCTCCCTGCCAAAACCGCTTTTACGCTTAATTCCACAGTTGTGGCCCAAGGTTAAATGGTGGGCTTGGGTTCCAATCAGAGTCCGGGATCGAACGCTCTCTCGAAATTTCCTGCGGTGCGTCCCGACCCAGGGTCTTCCTTCCAAAGTAATTTGCACAGCCTTAATTGGCAGAATTAATTATTTACAAATGTCACAGCCCTGAGTCGTACCTATCAAGTGGCGTTAATAGTGATTGTGCTAATTAGCTCATTAAGACCAAGGGACAGAGTGAAGCTAGCAAAACACCAGAATTCCACCGAGAGCCAAAACTTGCACAAAGGTGCCGGAACCTTGAAAGAAAAGAAGAAAAATCTGCAAAAGGGTCAAAACAGCCACTTTTTTCTTGGTGGGAAGATGAATGGTAAAGTACACATGATACCCATTTTACCAAATCTAGGGCATTTTATCAAAAGTGACAGGAAGGATGAAAGGGGAGGAATAAAAATACACTTTCCCATGTCGTACAGGGAATCTTACAGGGTGACCTTGGAGGACAAAAGGAGACGTTGCCGCCTTCGTCTCCTCTGGGGGGGGAAAGGGGGGCACTTTCAAACATCCACTGGGCAGAAAAATAAGCCACTTGGACCAAAGCAGCAGCTAACCAAACAAAGACGGGAATGCAACCAGCCGCCAAAATGAGACCCGATCAATACTTTCTGCTTCTTGGGGAACGCGAGCAGCAGGGCCATTTGAGCACCAGTGAGAACTGACAAGATGGAACATGAGAACAAAGAAGCAACGTTTTTTTTTTTTTTTTTTTTTTATATGTGAGACATGAGAACAGATATTAGAAATAACAAAGTTCTTTCAAAGTGATTTGGCACATCGTTAGGACCAAGCAGGAAAACACACGAGAGAACATCTACATGAGGTGTAGTTAAAGCAACACGATTTTACATTTAGTCTACAGCATGATTTTCAAATTAATTTGCAATTTCAACAACAAAATCAACTCTATGAACCAAAGTAAGACAAGCCAGCTCAGATGAGTTTTTTTTTACTCATATTTTATTACTTCATCAACACACTCAAATCCATGTTGTTTTAAAAGAACGTGAACCTTTCAGAATCGGATGGAGACACTTCTGCATATGTTGTGTGTTCATAATGTGTATGTGTGCTCTCATCTGCCTTATGTTTTATCTATAGAAATCACACGGCACCATAAAACATGAATATCTGGGATTAATTTTAACGAAATGATTCAGTCTCTACTGCAAATTTCAGGATCAATGCAATAAAAGAAAACGCTGTGCAAACCAGTACGAAGATGCTGTTATCCAGACATCTACCAAATGTGGGACACTGCAGCGCGAACCTGTTTGCTTATGAAAAGATGATCAGCACCGACGCCCGGGCGGACTGAATTTGCATTTGTTTGCAAAGACCCAGGTGCAACCAGCCACAGGAAACTCAAGATCATGAACAAGATGCAAAGCCACTGCTTTATTGACAACGATTGTTAGTGTAAGAGTCTGCATTACGAATGCGTGGCATAGTCAGATGCCCCCAGAGAAGACCCTAAACAAATCTCAAAATTTCCAACTTCAAACTCTAGTTTTCATCACTAGAGGGTGCTGTGGACAATGGGGTACTTTTTTGCTGTGCAAATACGTATCTTCAGTGCGTCCATTAAGCAGACATCCGCTACGTTAAGTTTAAAACTTTTCAGGCCTCAATTTAATCAAACATGCCGTCTGCTGAGGGATGTGGGGGTTAGTCTGAAGCCTCAACACAATATGCTAATATAATCGTTCCTTCACAAAAGAACCTCACTGCTCTCATTTCATCCAAGGGAGTATTATGTTTATTAAAGCAACTCGAGGTGACAATTTAATGAACAACTGTGCCAAAGCGTCAAAGAAGCGTCAAAGACTCAGAAAAGCCTGGGGCCCGGTGGCAGTGGAGTGAAGAACCTGACTGTCGTCTCAGGAGCGCCTTCAAAGCGCTTTCACTTTGTGATCTGCGTGCAACGAGAGTAAGCTTGACCACCAGACCCGTTTGCAGCATTGCAGATCACACCGTAAACATAAGGAACACTGTTCCTGCAACAGCAACTCTTACCAGGGTCACCGAGGCTTTCCAGCAAGGCCGTCTCTTAGGGCGTAAAGGGGATGGTTATGAAATAATTACTCACAAAGCCAATGCTCTTAGAAGAACATTCATATTTCACTATTGTTACGTTTATGTGCTATAGCAGATCACATTGCAACCTTGATGTTTCTCGCTTCAATTTCCAATCCAGAATGGTGCGTCATGTCAGAAAAAAAACTACGGGATATAATTAGATATAATTATTACACATGAATGTATGCTATTTTTTTTTTACAAATATTCTATAGAAAAATGATCTTTGATTAAACCTGCATTATTAACATACAAAAACACAGTGTGTTGGTGTGTAAAGTTAAATACACATAAGCTTAAATCTTTCATTAATAAGATTACACTGTAATTTTTACCTGCTTCTTCTGTTTTGAGGATCTAAATTCAAAGGTTCTTTTCACAACAATTATATTGCGTTATTGATATTTTTACCATGATTTTAAGAAACTAAATAACTAAATACTTTTTTAATGATGTAACTTTTTTGTCGTCACTGACCACACCAAAAAACCCTCAACGTGGCATTAAAATAAGACAACATCCTTGTTATTTCTGGCTAAATGGTATGATTATGTAACTCCCACTTGAATGTGTAACATTTAAACTCATGATCGAACAGATGATCAACATGCATCACAACATGCTAACCCTGCCAACAAACTAGTCCCTCAAGGACGGACAAGGGAACAAATTCTAGGTCACAATTAAAACGAGGCATCACATTTAGGTCACACAATCTAAATTTAGAATCTATAATGGACCGTAACCGCCAGGATGCATGCAGATTAAACTGCAAACAGGCGGCCGGCACCAAAGCTGACGCAGAGCGCAGGCCTTTCTGCAGAAGTTCGTATGTGGGACACACCATGTTATAAACTATTTTCCGCTCCGCCAATGCAAAGGGAACACTTCAAAGGTATCCCCTATATCTTAATCAGCCCGCCTAGCCACCCCTCGCTTCTGCCCACTGCATTTACAACTCCCACGTCGGGGATGGGGTGCTGCAGTTTTCATGCTGTTCTATTTGTTTGTTAGTTCCCCGCTTTTTTTAATCATTAACGCTGGGATTCCCAAGGTCATTTCTCAAGGAGGGATTAGGGTGTATTTATACCACATTGCAAACTTGCACATTTGCACATAAGAAAAAACTGCAAACTCCAACCTCAGAGAATTTGTTTACCTACTGGCCACTGGGTATAAAAAACAGAGAAGATGTCAGGATCTAGTTCACCGTATAGAACCCTGCATACCAATGCATTGATCAATTTAGGGAATATGTTCACCAACGTGTTCACCCCGAGCACCCGCCCAGGTGAACGCTCCGGCAGCGAAGCCGCCATGACTGATCGCAGAGAGCGTAGCGGTCGTCCATCCTATTTCAGCACCACGATTGCGGACTGCCAGCATCGACCATGTGACCACGGAGCTCCGCCTCTGATACGATGTGTGCCTGTGGCGGAAGCCCCGCAGAAGACCACAGCGTCTGCAAGCCACTCACACGTTTATGCCAGCGACCCAACCAGAACTGAAACTCTCTTGCCGTCTGCTGTGGTGGTGTGGCAGTGGACCAAACCATCTGCCCAGGTTACATGATCAAGGGATGAGCGCAAGTGGGCTGACGTCCTCGCTGCCTTCCTTACGGGGGGCCCTCGCCCAGGAGTACCGTGGTTGGGAGCACCACACCTATGCGGCCCAACTCCTTCGGTTGATCCATTGCTGCCGTTGCCCATCAATCCAGCCCTATTTGCATAGAGGGGAGACCGCAAGACCCGACGATTATGGGGTGCCAACATTCCCCGGCCCCCTGCTGCTGGCTATGGACAAGCCAAGCTTCACAGACCAATATGATATGAAGTCAAGCCACTGGCCTCCAGACCTGGCTAGGTACATCCAGGGGGCCCAGGGCACAAGACCAGAAAGGACACTGCTGCCGGCTCGAGTCCAAGGGGGCTTCCTCTGAGAAATATTCTGAGAGGCTGAAAAGGCTGCGAAGATCCCACATCTCTCATGCTTGTTTAGTGCAGCAGTGCCGGCTGCTTAAATCCAAGAAGGCGCTTAAAAAACATTTTGGGCAGGTTCATGGGTGAATAAGAGGTGGTCATTGTGTGATGAGGGCTCTCCCAGTGAGGCAGAGAACACCGAGGCTAGAAAAAGGAAGGGACTGCAACAAACAAACCCAAAGGAGAGAAAATGAACCAGATGACTCAATCCCACGCAGTATACTCAGAACCGTTTTTAATACCAGGGTAGCGAGACCACCGGTGGAGTAAAGGAAATGATTAAGACGCAAAGTCCAGAAACATGATTCCGTTTTTTTTTATAAAAGTTTGGTCTGCAGGATCCGAGACTGTTTCTGTTGCCGGCTCTCCTGGGTTTAAATAGTCGAAGTGTAAGAGAAAATGTAGGTCTCCAGTAAACTACAGTTTTTTTTATAAATGTGAATAACGAAGAAGCCTTTGCATGAATTATCGTCCTCATCGCTGTAATTAGTATTAGTATCACTTGCTCGGTGTTCGCGGGGAAGAAAACAAAAGCCTGCAATGTCAAAAGGCTACTAGGGAGGGGGGCGCGCCTGTGTAAAGTCTAATTGAGGGTGGCAGGGGCTTGGCAGAACACCCTGTGTCTCTCCGACCCCCGCCCGCCCGCCCCAAAAGCCCCTCTACGAGGAGAGCTTCTGCCCCTTTCCTGCCCCTCCCTCCCCCATTGGCCTGTTATCCTTGCCCTAATTACATTTCAAAACAGCACGCTTCCGTGCATGCCTGCTCTGAAACAAAGGCCCGTGTGCCCAGCAAAGGCCTATTAGTCTACCGGAGCCATACACATACAGAGGCTTCTGTCCAAAGAAAGAAAGCATGAAAGGAAAATCAAGTAATTCCATAGGGTGCTATCATCATGCGGCCATTAAACTTCTCACCAGTTTTTAATACTGTCGTACGATGTTGCAGTAATTCGTTATATTTAGTAAGAAATGTAAAGATGCATGTGGAATATGCATGTGGAGAGCTGAATGGACATGCCAGCGCCTAGTGAAGTCGGTATTACAGTGGATCAGACAGGTATACCGCCCCCTGCCAACTGACCCACGCCGGGCATGTCTGAATTGTGTGGGTTTAGGGGCGGGATTGGGGTTATTATAGGACATGCGGGTAACAACCGGTCAGTACGTTTTTTTATGTGGCTCCAGCGGAGGGGCGGCGTTATATGTTCTTCATCATTTTCCTTTTGGTAAACACTGAAGTGCTTCACACAGACCACAGACCAGAACCCCCACAAAGGGTTAACGTGCACGGAGAACAACTCGGGTGGAATAAGCCGAATCTGCGTGGGTTATTTTTAACGATGGGCCTACTTATTTGTGCTTCCTCGTATTAGAGCGCCGCCATGCCTGCTGTCGCTCACCAGCGCTGGTTATTAGCATGTTCGGCGTTTGTTTCAGTTCCATTTATAGCACCACGCACGCATGCAGCGAATGCATGACAAGCACCCCATTGTGAGGAATGGATCGATGGGGGGCGGGGTGTAAGGGGAAGGGTTGGATGTGATGGCGAGGGAGGAGGGAGGGGGGGGGGGGGGGTTGGGGGTGAAGAAACAAAACAATCGCCATGCTTGTTTGCCAGGCACACGTGAGCGAACAGCGGCGGGCCTAAAAATAGCAGCGCGGCTAAGCCCCGTCTCTCGTGTGAACAGAGCTGCTCCTAATCCTTTATTCAGCGCCACCCCGCTACACAAATAGGAGCTGGAGCGGCATGAAACACGGCGAGTTTGTCATAGAAAGAGGCGGGGATGGGGGGGTTGGGGGGAGCCTGCGATGGAAATGGCGTAATGTTCCGGGGGAGCCTATACAGTACAGGAAATATAACAAAAGCATACCGCAATCTGCATTTAGAAATTAGAATAAAACACATTTCCCAATTTTGTAATGACCCGATACTGAAACAACTTTATAATACTGTTAATGAAATAATGATGAAATAACTATTACATTACAGGGTGATGATTACATTATTGTGTTAACTTTGCTACTGCAGTTGGGGAAAATTTTTAGCTCATGAGAAAAAGGTATTTGTAGAGGTAAACCTAGTACTCTCAAGATAAAAAAATATAAAATAATTATTTTCAAACATTTCTTTTCTTTTTATATATTAACTTTAGATTTAATAGTATAAAGTATTAAGCGAATGAACCTTCAGTTTGTTTTCCCTTTTATTTATTTTTGCAAGTTAACATGTAACATGGGTTATGACCCCCAGCCAAATACAGTCAAGACGTATTTTGTGACTTTGACCAGATCAAATTATCAGGAGGACGCACTTGCAGGATGAATGTTTAGCAAACTGTCCAATGTAACAGCAAGTGTAATAACTCGCTTTTACTGCGATTTCTAAAATATCTTTTTGTGCGTGTGTGTGTGTGCACAGACGGATGAAGGTCAACTCAAGACTGTCAGCGTGCATTAAGCATGATTATTTGCAATGCCCGCCCCTCCCCTGTCTGTTCTTGAGCAACAGCTGTCTGCGGCCGAGTGGTTTTGTCTTTTCCTGCCGGCTGAACCGCATCTCTGACTGTCCAGCTTCCAGACAAAAAATAAAAAGCATGTGCTGGAAAAAAAGGACACAAATCAAGCGTTAAACGACACAGACAGAAATTCACCGCCCGATTCTTATCTGTGGCAGAAAAAAACAACGCCTGATTCGATTTACGAGCACACAAAACAAAAGAAAACAAAGCAGCAGCTCCGCTTTCAAACCCGCCGCTAATCTACCGCTTACCAGGATCATGTCTGACAAAGCCATTTACTTCATCCCATTATTCAATTTATTTAATCCATTACTTAAACACCAGCAACAACAAGTCTGATGTAGGCGTCCCGCACGCGAGCTTCTGCCTGAGGCATGCCGTTTATTTCCTCTATTCACATTACCCAGCATTCCCTTAGCAACTGTGCAGGTGGTGTGTTATGTTTATGAGTTGGGATGGACTGAACAGTCAAGTTATGAACATGCCGCTGTCCTCATAAAGGATTAGAAACAAATGCTTGAGTCAATGGTGTGTGTGTGTGTGTGTGTGTGTGTGTTGAGCATAAATGTATGATTGTCCAAAAGGTGCATGAGTATTTTGTCTAGATGTTCAAATTTCTCAGGTTGTGTGTGTGTGTGTGTGTGTGTGTGTGCATGTGTGTGTTCGTATGTGTGTGTTCGTATGTTCGTATTCCTGTAGATGGGAGGGTGGGTGTGTGTGTGTTCGTTTGTGTGTGTTTATGGGGACCATGTCATTGTGTATGTTGTGTGTGTGGGTGATCTGTGTTCCTGTAGATGGGCGGGTGGGTGTGTGTGTGTGTTCGTTTGTGTGTGTTTATGGGTACCGTGATTGTGTATGTTGTGTGTGTGGGTGATCTGTGTTCCTGTAGATGGGAGGGTGGGTGTGTGTGTGTTCGTTTGTGTGTGTTTATGGGGACCATGTCATTGTGTATGTTGTGTGTGTGGGTGATCTGTGTTCCTGTAGATGGGCAGGTGTGTGTGTGTGTGTGTGTGTTCGTTTGTGTGTGTTTATGGGTACCGTGATTGTGTATGTTGTGTGTGTGGGTGATCTGTGTTCCTGTAGATGGGAGGGTGGGTGTGTGTGTGTGTGTGTGTGTGTGTGTGTGGGAAGCGAGGCCGTGTGACAGTGTGTAGGCCATATGATCTCTCACGCTGTGCATGTAGGCTGTGTGCCGAGTTAATGTACAGCTTGTCTGCGTGTGTGTATATGTGCAGTCTGTGTGTGTTGGTGGTGTGTGGGTGCACAGTTACAGTCAGGCACACTGGAGTGACTCTTATCCGTGCCCAGACAACAAGGAGGTAAACAAACCATCTTGAGGAGCTGCTGGCCTAAAAAAAAAAACAACAGTAAACAGTCTTCATATTCATATCTATATATAAGGAATGTGAAATGTCACATTCAGAGGGAATGTCACGGAGAGCTGGTAGATACCCTGTAATAAAAAATAACTCAAAATATAGACGAACATGGGCCCTGCCCTGTAGTCGACCTTTCTCAGGCTGAAAACCCTACTGCTGCACTTTCACAACCTTGACCAATTGTGCCTGACCCGCTCCTGACCTCATCCAAACACGCCAATACACCCTACTGTACATCCGCAGTCCTTATCTCATCTTCCCCCGACCAGTTTAGACTAGCCCGTGCTCTGGCATCATTCTGTCGGTCAATGTTTGGGTTTCCCGGACGCTGCCCTGCCCCTTCTCGGGTTCGCAAACTGCACCAATACTACACAGTCAAGACCGCTGGTCAACAGAGACGTCCGCATGGGATTCACTCAGAACTTAAGTTATGGCGCCCCCCAAAATCTGCTTTATGGTGCATATGATGACAGAATTTGAATACTTCTGATAATATTGTAATTATGCATATATAGAGGGAATAGAGGGAATTGTTCCATGATACCCACATGCCTTGAAAATATCCCCCTTATTCTGGAAGTTGTGTGTAATATTAATGAATGCTATAAACGGCTCCATAATGCACTGGCGCCTGACCTCTGCGTCATAATACTCTACAGGGTCTACACAACCTGCACAGCATTTTACTGTAAGTTTGAACATCTAAAGGATTTCATGGAGTTGTGCGAGGCTGGATTGATGTACGTACCCACACCCACACATAGTTGGAACCTCTCACGTTTCAATTTCGATTATCAAAACCATGATTATCGATGCATAACTATGCAAATTTTAGACAGTTTTAGAACATTTAGAGCAAATCTACAGCCGCTTTCAGAACAAAATGTGCGCTCGCTGCAAGGTTTGCGCTTCCTCTCCAAAAACAGCGAGGCGTGGCCTTCTAAACACTAGCACACTTTGATTCTACTGGTCACACGAAAATGTGTCACGGTCAAAAAAAAAAAAAAAAAACTCAACAAAACTTTCACAACTGAGCGCGCACAAGGTCACCGAGTGGTGTGCAGCGCGAAACTCGGACCCGGAGCGGCGCTGTACTCAGATCAGGCCACAGTAGTCAATAATGGCAATACCTTTTAACAAGGATTTTTATGCCACCGTCAGAAATTCACCAAGCACCATTATTATATAATCAATCTGTTAAAATTGATTGTGGTATAATCAATCAATCAAAATGTTCTACACTGCATCAATGCAGAATCATCCACGTTTGCAGTTCAATGCCCCAACTTTACATAAATCCACGAGTCAATATTTTTTTCTCATTCCAACTGTTATAGCTTACATGGAAATATATAAAACCAAACCAAAGCAAATGCAAGTCATTATGCTGAACTCTGTCTAATATTACAGTAGGTGAAGTTTCATTCTTTTTTGCGGTCACTGGCTGATTTTTTTGCAGTGTTCATATGCACAATACATGGTGGACAATGTCCCTGGACTCAATTAAAATGGGGAAAATATCACATACTTTTCATTTATTGGAGTAAATTGGAGTATTGGAGTAAATTATTTACTATACATTGTTGCTTGAAATGTTACACCCTGTTTTTTCTGAATATACACATGCATTGACCACTAGTCACAAGTTCTCATTTCCCCATCCTTCTGTCTACATTAATTTGGTTCATTCGATATAATATTTGCAATGACAGAGCATCAGTGTTTTGTAAAAAAACCTGATCGCTGGGGTCTGGTTAAAGTGAAAGTGAATGAACATGGGCTTTTGGGCTACAGTTAAAACTGTGCACAGAACATACTAAACATCTCAGAGCTACAAGATATGTGTGTGTTTGCATGCGTGTGTGCACACTTGTTCATCATTTTTTTCCCCTTCAACAATTTGCTGCACATGTGGTGGGCTTATGGGTTTGGAGAACTTTCCGGCTACGTGCCATCCGGCTTTAGTGCCACACACACACACACACACACACACACACACAAGTCCTTCCAGGGGGCTGGCCAATCCCATTCCAGAAGGCCGCGGCTTGACGAGAGTGTGCCTTGTTTATGGAAATGTTAATAAGAGATCCCAGCAACTTTATAGTGGGAAAACTTTAATGAACTGTAAATTTTCCTCAACTCTTAGCTGTCTGCACTTCTCCCGCACAACATATTTTTCCAATCGACACAAGGATCTCTGCTGTCAGGTACTGTACATAAATATAACAATAAGGTTTTACGTCCTTGGACCAATTTGTTGTTAGGTCCATGTATTCTGCTAGGACTAAATATGTTGCTGAAGCAAAGTGGGCATTTCAACCCGTACTGGTTAATTTGGAGAGACGCCAAAAAAGGCCGCTTCATTAACGTCCTTGTATAGATCCAGTTTCTGAGCTACTTAATGCAAGTGGTGGGAAATTGGCCTGATTTTCCATACCATCAGCTAGAAGAAAAAACAACAACACACATCCCATCTTCTAACCAACCCCCCCCCCCCACACACACACACACACACACACACACACACACACACACACACACACACAATGTTCATCCACCCAGTGCATAAATGATGAGACTACACAGAGTCTCTGAAATGATCCCATCTTCCTGACTGATAGATAACAGACCTACTTCATAATAGCTACGGCTTCCAGTCAATGTACAAACAAATGTTTACCCGCCCCCCCCTCCAATTAAAAATGCACAACTTGTGGTTGCAAATTAAAATCAATTATATCGATTTTCTCTGATAATATTACATAGCGCTGCTTGCACCCCTGAAAGATGCACCAGGGTGGTGTAACGAAACATCGGGGCCTGAACTCGACAGTTCACTGCAGACGCGCCGCCTGCTAGGATAAACAGCAGTGGTGTTAGTGGCCAAAGCAGGAGGCCACGACTACAGACAAGGAACTCCGCTGTACCACATTTCACGGTTGAACACGACAAAGAGGAAGCTAATTGGAACAATACCGAGCACCAACAAATGAATTCAGCAAACCCGGACAAGCCTCAACCGCCCCGGACCTCAAAAACCAAGATGGCAGTGGCTTCTCCAGTGATAGACCTGTGTAAACAAGAAAGGCTTTCTTCTATGGGTCAGCTGAACACTCCCCCATTGCTTCAGAAATCCTGCCCCCACATTTGTAAACTGGGAACACCCATTAGTGACCACCTGAGGGAAGAAAGTGTTTGTTAGCTATTATTACCTGATTATTACAACTCCTGCTTAATGGTTGCCATTACATGAGTCCAAAAACTTCTAACTGTGGAGATATGACGTTTTAAGTTTCTGAACTTTCTTGCTTCTGCTGTCCCCGTATCAGCGCTCTGAGTGGGAAAGCAGGACGTTGTACCAGGCTAGTTGCCATAACAAGGATGTATGGTGCCCACATGTAGATGCCCACATGTACTGCAGGATGTTGTAGGCTGTTGTAGGATGCCTGGAAACTCAACAGAACATTTCCTACGTAGTATTTTATTGGGATTTCATGACCCAGTGGATTACTTAGGATTCTGTGTAAAAATGGGTAAATGCTGAAAGGGTTTTGTGGCCATGTGACCAGGTTCTTCGGGTGGCGGTGTTATAGGGCATAGTTATAGGTTGTTGCTCAACTGCCCCTGATTCGACACCTTTAGTAAATCTGCTACTCAAACCACCACCTAAACAAAAAGCCTATTTTCTCTGACTAGAAGCCTATAGCCTGACTAGAAGAAAACAAGGGCAATAAACAAGCAATGAAGCAATTATCATCTCCGCAATCTTAAAACGCCACACAAGTGGTATAATTACACCCACGCTCTTTTTTCAAAGCTTTGACAACATTTCTCATTAAGTGACACATAGGAACGCCTGAAGTTACCACCCAGAGTCTAATATACACACACACTTCCTTATGGGTTTTTTATATATATATATATATATATATATATATATATATATATATATATATATATATATATATATATATATATATATATATATATATATATATATATATATATATATATATATATATCACAATATTTTACAGGGTATATTGATATTGTATCGATACAGGGGCATCAAATATTAATATTTTTGTATACATATTTAGTCCACCAGGTGATGCTGTGGAGCGTTTTCTTTAGAGAGGTCAGCAGAGATTAGAATCAGCATGCAACTTCAACCTCCACTCCTGTAGATGGCGATGTACAACTGAGTGAAATTGCAAAACATTACAGACCAATCACAGCACCTCATATTTCAGCTGTTTTTACATTGTAGAATATGGCAATACGTAAAGTATCAGAATTTATCGTGATATAATTGTATCCTGACCTGTGTAGCAGTAACGCATATAGCCACGCATATAGCAGTCGCTAAAGCATTTCACTGCATATCATACCGTGTATGACAGTGTACGTGACAAATAAAATTAGAATTTGAAATTTGAATGTGTATTGTGATACGTACCAATCCTTGCCAATAGACGCCCCTAATAAAAATTGTTCAAAATTGACAGTTTTAGGCAAACTGTTGTACGACTGCAATAATGCACTCCAGGTCATGTTAGAGACCAAAGGCCATCGCCACAGTACGCCATGAATTTCCTGACACGGTTGTACCCCGATTTACATTTGTTTGTGTACGGTTGTTACCATGTTATAATTTATGATAGAAGATGAACCCACAGCAGATAAAAAATTAATAACTGGAATCAGATCACAGATAGTACAGATTAAAACCATTCCAACTGATGACGCTGGAAGTTTCTGTTATTTTTTTGGTAATAAGATATGTGGACAACTGAAAAACGAGGCCTCATTCTGCAAATGTCTTACTGAAGCAATGACTGAAGAACAATAAGACAAGAAAACACCACATATAGTTCAAAACTGTACCTTAAGGTGCATACGTCACAAGCATTTCAGACAGACTCACACCTCAGATATCGATCTTTTTATAACGTGAATCAGTGATTTTAAAGAAGTTATTTAAAGGATGCAAAGCTTCAATGAAACTCTGGTTATTTACAATTCACATTCATGCTGACGTTCTGAGGCTCATGACTTATTCAAGTCTGTTGTCAGTCCCGTCTAGTCTGTTTATCAGTCTCTACAAAGGAAAAGGAAGCATTACGATCGATAATACCAGGCGAAGCAGGCCTCCTCAAAATAAACATGCCCATCTTACGACAACATCATCATTCATAACAGTCATTCATAACCTCATAACGATGGAAGGCTCCCGACGGACACTGCTACACTGGTAGAAAGTTATCAGATGAATATGCGAGGGTTTGGGAAGATAATTCTTCAATTATCAGTAAAATTCTAAAATATCCTAATCAGATATTATATCAGCAGGCGAGATCCACCTAAGTAAAACACAGTGATCATGATAGCGTTTTTAAAAAAATATTTTTCATTTGCAAAACAATATATTACCATTTTCTTGACTAGCGCTCAGGTAAATACTCTTGTCTGGTAATTGGAATTATTTTCCATGCTAGAATTTTGGAAAATATGAGTTCAGAGGAGGAGCACAAGACATGGACAACTTAAAAAGAGCAGCTTCATTGTGATCATTTAATAATGAATAAAGAATTAAAATCAAAGCACTGTCAGCTGACTTGAAAAGGTAAGTGGATATTTAACACAACGTCTGATCCCCGCCCCAAAAGTAGATTAGAGAGCAGGTGCTCACTACTTAACTAATGAAGGCAAACCCATTACATCATTAACTCTGAGCCAGGATTATTGCAGCTCACCCCACAAACACACACAACTGATACGAGCGATAATGCCGGGCGATGGCCCAAGCCCTCTCGCACCTTGGATGTGGACCCTCCTTCAAACTGCTTCGCAAATGCAGACACTGTGGTCCATTTTTATGATCTACAAATACAATCTATGCTTTCTGTAATATCTGTACATAAGAGCTTAATAGCATATTGTGTTATTTAATGTACTGGATATTGTACTGTGATTTGAATGCCACTTTCATCAAATTTAAGACCCTGCATCGGGTCAAGTACATTTTTTCTCGGCAGACACTGTGAGGGCTAGATGTTCTTCTTAAATATCATATTAATTGTATTTTATCTTAAGTAACATATTTTTATTTTAAATATAGTTTTTTGCCAACGTTAACAGACTCATATTACCTGTACTGCTGCAAGCCACTAGGGGGCAACTGCAATATTTTCGGTTTGTGCTACCTGAGTAATTTCCACTGGCAGTTTTTAATATGGGTGACATGAGCCGTTTACTAGGGTGGCATCATGGGCATTGCACCCAAATTTTTCTTTACGTTTTCTTGGATGCAGTTTTGTATTGCTGTTGGCGGGGAGGAAGGGTGCTCTCCATTTCAACCAGCTTGGGGGGAAAGCCAGAAGTAAATCCTGAAGTGCCCAGCGATGAATGTAAATGTTAAGTGATTGTCGTTGTTGTGCACAGCACAAGGTGACACAACGAAAGGTGTCCTCTGCATTTAACAATCACCTTTGGTGAGCAGTTGCCAGCCATGACAGGGGACGATGCTTTGCTCAGATTATGGGTCAGATTCTTTACCCGCTAGGCCACCACAATACCACACCTCCATAAATAGGGTCTGCAATATTTTTAAGACCTTTAATATTTATCATATTTAATGATATTTGAGGCCTTAATTCTGATTTGTAAGGATCCACAGACACCCTGTACATTACCTAATATTGTGAACTGTTTTCTTAATTTTTCTGTGAAGATATGAGTATGAAATTGTCATAATCACGTGATTATTTCATTCGCTTGCTTCATTTCTTTATTAAAAACATGTTTCTGGGTCCCTACCTGGGTGGTTATGGGAGCTCATGGTCAGCAATTTTACTGAAGAGTAGCTTTTCAACAGCAGAGGACGAGGCAGGTGAGCCGGTGCTGACAGCAGAGCCCCTTCGGCTAAATCCACTTCCGCTTCCACCGACTGGGGGGAGAGAGACATTTCATTTTTAGACAGTAAAAGCACTCAGAGGGTCGCCGATAAATCCGCCGACGGATGAATTTCCATTGATTTAAACGGCACTTTCTACAACATTGCCTCTTAGTCTGCGATCGCTTGCCTACACACATTCCCACCACGTGGACGCGGGCGTATGAGGTCAGCGGGCCCGTCGGAGACATTTCAGGCAACAAAGAGCGAGTCCTCAACACACACTAAACACACACTACAGGAAAAGCCTACCGAGCAGCATGTACAACGTCTACACCTCAGGCTAAAGAAAACCTCCTCAGGTTTACGTGATAGTTGGAGTAAGTTCACTGCAGGGGTCACAGGGTCAACAGCGCCACGCCGGGCCGACACCACAGCAGATCGATATCTTACACATAACAGGACAGGTAACGTTAATATAACGTATATTCTACAATACCAATGGTGTAAGGAAAAAAAAAAAAAAAAGTCGGTCACATCCACCCTTAATCCAGCGCCGCTGGGCTGGGGAGGGCGTCACCCCAGGAGCCGGAGACGGGATGCGAGGCACGCTTGTCTGAACCCATTGTCCCGGAGCAGGCCCGGGCCCGGCACGTGACAGATAGAGAGCGACAGGGCTGCGCCGCGCCGGGATAAAGCCGCGGGATGTGACATGACTGGACGCTTCTTGGACTGTTGACACAACAGACAGCTCTGCTGCCTCATGCCTTTCCAGAATGGAAGAGACCGGAATCACTTTGGAAATATAACATTAATCCATTAATCACTGGCCTGGAATGATGGACGTTCAGGCCTGGCCTATGGGGAGGAACAAGTTGGTGTTTGACATCTAAAGACGGTCCTTTTGTCCCCGGTCAGACTGCGGACCTCACGTCCATTCCAGGAACCTCCGCCATCGCAGCCAGGGGTTTTAATATAAATCACAATAAAAAAGAAGCTATAGTTTCAGCTCCTTAAATAAAACCACCACCGAGCTTCTGTGACTTGATTCACCCTTTAAAAATATTCCAGAATGTTCCTTCAGTATGATAATAATAAAAGCAGCGTTATTAGGGTTAATAGAAGCAGTAAAAAACCGGGATAAATTCCCTGTCGGGCTGCTCATCACTACAACTCCTCCTCATTCACAAAAACCGGCCGCGGTGGCGGCGGAGCAGCAGCCCGCGTTCCCTGCGCGTCCGGCCGCGGACTCCCGCGTTCCCTGCGCGTCCGGCCGCGGACTCCCGCGTTCCCTGCGCGTCCGGCCGCGGACTCCCGCGTTTCCTGCGGCCGCGTCGCGGAACGACGCCTCGCGTCGCCGACCCGGACCGTCCGGGGCTCCGCCAGCCCGCGGCTCCCGGCGCCGCAGTAACGAGTCGGCGAGAGACGACGGCGCGCTGCGCACAACTTGCGCGGAGAAACTACGCCGAACTCGCGCGGCTTCGGACCCTCGGTCCCCGCGACGGCGGACCGAACCGGAGCCCGGAACTTTCTGCTCACCCGGTCGCAGGCGGGAACGGCGGAGAGGCGCGGCTAGCGCGCCGGAACCCTCGGAGAGCCGCGGCCGCGACGGAGCCGCCCGCTGACAGATTCCGCCATACTGGATTCGGGTCGCGGAGTCACGTGTCGCGCCGCCGTGTTCCACGGAGAGGCGGGATTCTCGGCGTCCTCCCGCGGCGTGGACGGGGATCCCTGCCGCCGGGGCTGAACGTTCCAGTTACGTACGTCAGGGTGGTAGTAGCCTAGTGGGTTAAAACACTCGCCTATTAACCAGAAGACCCAGGTTCAAATCCCAAATCCCACTTACTACCATCGTGTCCCTGAGCAAGACACTTAACTCTCTGAGTGTCTCCAGGGGGGGACTGTCCCTGTAACTACTGACTGTAAGTAGCTCTGGATAAGGCTCCTGGCAACTGGACTTTCTTTCTGTGGGTGGTAGAACCCTAGTGGGTTAAAACCAGAAGACCCAGGTTCAAATACCACTTAACCCTAAGGTGCTCCAGTCCTTGTAACTACTGATTGTAAATATCTGCGCCTGATAAATACAGAATCAATCGACATTTGTATTACTATTAGCCGCTCTTGATGTATTTACACTTCGTTTATTTAAATATTTTTTAAAAATGCTGTCAATATCTCAGTGTACCACACTTCGTGAACCAATGCAAAATTTCCACTATTTACATCGCAGCAGACTCAAAAACGAGTCGTTTCTAAATACGGCCTACTAAAACACAACACGGACTGAGTACAGATACTTCATTTTTGCATTTTGAACCATGGAAGTTGACAGTATCTGCTGATCTGCCCAGACAGATTATACAGATTATACACTATAGACTTGCGGGCAAATATTAAATGCAGCTTTCAAGGCTCTCAGACTGTCACAGGACATTCACCCAGTTCCTTCAATCCAGCACCTGAGCGGATCTCGGCGTGGAATCTTTAACCGGCTCCGCAGAAAGGCCCTCCTAAATGCCAGACTGTATTAACACATTAATTGCGGACATGAATATTTAGTGCAGCGATGACAGTTCAGAGTGATGACTGTCCCATTATTCACCTCCCCTCCAAGCTCCCGTAAGTACCTGTCTGGGGTAATGGGGCAATCTTATTCCCTTATAGTCATTCGGTGAAAGGGGCTTGGAGGCACATTTAACCGAATATGGCAGATGTAGTAGAATTCAAAGGCAATGTCTGTGCATGATCAAAAGTTTGGCAGAGGAAGTTCCTACAAATTCCCTAATCAGATTCCTCCAAATAAATGCCTAATATTCAAAAAGCTACAATGTAAAATATGTTCACAGGTTCTATTAGATTCTAATGTTAAAACTAGAAAGTGAATTCAAAAGCCCCAGACGTTACATCCCTCTTGTGATTAGGACATGCACTTTTGTAAGAACCCATCTTTAATCTGTGCATGAAGATGCTCCCATTAGGCCTAGCAAAGAGATGACAGCTTTATCATGATATCAAAGGTGCGGAGTACCTTTCTCCTGCTGTAGACAGAGAGCTGCTGTCTGTCTGGAGGCATCTTCAGAAGTGAAGGATGACTCATTAGCTGTAGGCAGGCTACAGCCATTTGGTCCTGAAACAAGTGCATTCAATGTATTCTCCATGTTAGACCAAAACGTTAAATTAACATTAGAATAACACTAGAATAATATTGAAAATTTGATCATGGCACAGAGTGGAAATGTGCCCTGTTGGCCTATTTAGCATTCTTAAATGACATCGAATCAAATTATATTATTTAAGGAGGTCAAGCGAAAAAGTGCCGTTTATTGTTTTTTTTTAGTTAACTAGCTAAGGCTAGCTAATATAATAGCAAACAATCTAATCACTACACAGAAAGAAAGCTTTTAGCTGGTAAACTGTGTTCAAGCTGGTGAGAACCAGTTTAGCCATCTTAATCAAATTAAGCTGTTGACCTAGCTGTTTTTTAGTAAAGCAACTAGCCAGAAATCTTACAATGATGTACTTCTTACGACATGTTATTTCTGAACAGTGTCCCAACACAATATTTTCTTTTTTATTAAAACCCTCTGATGCACCTTCAAAAACCTTCAGTTATTACACGTTCCACTCAAAAGTGTTTGCCTATAAAAACAAGCTAGAAAAAGATGATAAATAATGTTGTTTGCTCCAGGATCTCTCTTATCCATCGATACCAGACATTCATGAATTTGTAACATTTTAACCCTTTATTTGCCAGGTTCATGTCATTAGCACCCATATATTTGACTCCTTGTTGTCGCGACCATAGGAAACAAACACAAAACGAACCTGCAGGCGCGTGCCGATTGCCAGGAACTGAGTCCAACACAAAAGCAAGGTTCACGTGTCCACATCAATGCAGCAGCGTCAGCCTGCTGTCAAACGTGTCCTTATAACAGGGCCCATGGACGCCTCATCTTCAGCACCAGTCCCTGGTTAGAGCCCTGCTGTCAGGCTGAGTGACCCAGCGTGACACGTGCAGCTGGTTATATGTGAAAGATTAGCAGAGACCTTTGTTTCTATCACTTTTTTACAGTGTCATATTTCATTAAAAAAACTTCAGTTATTACACCTTCAACACAAAAGTGTTTGCCTATAAAAACAAGACGTTAAAAGATTCTAAATAATACACTTTTTTGAAAGTTTAATAATAGTAAATAATAATAACTGTATACAATAATAACTGTATAATAATACGTTCTTTGGTTGTCGTTTACCCCAGGATCTCTCTTATCCATAGATACCAAACATTCATGAATTTGTAACATTTTAACCCTCTATTTGCCAGATTTATGTCATAAGTGCCATGTCATAACACAATTGTTTGTGGATTACTTCTGATACTATTATTTTGCAAAATTCTTTTTTTTTTGGTTGTTTACTCCAACATCTGTCCAAAGATTGTTTTAATTTTTAATCCTTTACTTGCCAAGTTTATGTCAGAGGAAAAGAAAAAGTTGTCGCATTTTCTAATCATACTTCACAGCCCTGTTTTTCTACCGATGCACCAGCTGATTGGCTGGTGTACACAGAAACAATGAAAGAGGAAAATGTCCAAACTTCTAAATACTGAGTACAGATACTTAATTTTTGCATTTTGAACCATGGAAGTCTTTCAATCCAGCACCTGAGCGGATCTCGACGTGGAATCTTTAACCGGCTGTGCAGAAAGGCCCTCCTGAATTCCAGACTGTATTAACACATTAATTGTGGACATGAATATTTACTGCCGTGATGACAGTTTAGAGTGATGACTCTGATTACTCTGGTTTTCTACCGATGCACCGGCTGATTGGCCAGTGTACCAAGAAAATGTCCAAACGTCGCAGGTTGCCCATGTTTTATTCCATACCTCCCTGGCTTCATAGGCCAGAGTTTGCATCTTCCTCAGTACAGTGCCAGCTGCTCGTTCAACGCAAACGTCCACACCAGTGGGAGCTGGTCAGCCAAGTGGGCTTGAGTTCGGGATCCAAAACCACGGTGATCATCTACCTGGTAGTGTAGAGTCTCAATATCGTGTCAGATTAAATGAAAATGTTTTGGTATTGGTTTTGTGCTGAAAAATGTTCAATCTTTTACATCATTTATTTCAAAGCTGTGCACGTATGTTGAGGTACTTTGAACGGTTGCATATAAATTAAACATGAAAAGGAGGATAATGGAACAGGTGCCACTTTTATGCATTTGCCGATTTTTCGTATGCAGTGTCTTTTCTGCAGACTTGGGCACGTGCAAACAAATGCAAACTCACATGAATATTATACCAACACACTAGTACAATCTCAATACTCAAGTTTTGCCTGGAGACAGAAGGGGGGTGGATATTGTGTGTGACATCCAGTGGAAAAGCAAGTATCCTTGGAAAAAACCCTCACATCACACACTGCAAGCCTTAAGGCTCAAAAGAGCTGCAGGACTAAGAAAATGCCCCTTAAGATCTTGGATTGTTTTAATAAGGTCAAAAACAGGGATTGTAATGGGTTTCAGTGAGCACACCATTGCACGTAAGATGTAAAAGTCCCAGCATTTATGTTGCCGTTGTTTACATTATGATGGGAAGACAAGCTAATATAAACTGTTGGCATCGCATCTCAGCACCACAGCAGTAAATAACAGGGGCAAAGTAAAATGTGCCATTGTACCGTTTAAACGCTGATAAATGAACATGGAAAGGAGGCATGACACTGAAGCGCCAATAATGAAATCCAAATGCAGTGCCAGCCAAAGCATAAATATTGCATGCTATTTGAGCGTATGAGGCTGTAGGATGCATATTATCCAACTCAAGGCTATTTCCACTCGAAGGCACTCCCTATTTTATTGCAAGCAAATTTAATAAGGCCCATTTTTTTCATCCCATTATTTGATTTCTGAGCTCAGCCGCCCACTGGAAATAATAATAATAATCATAAAAAAGGAAAAATAAAAAGGGATTGTTCCTTTTGCAGTGCAAAACAAGATTATCGTTTGGCTGTTCTGCCAACTGAAGTTAGTCTGTCTGGTTTCTGTTCTTTAAAACGTTTTAGATTCATCTATAATAACTGCTCTGAACTTAAAATGTCCTTCACGACAGATTTTGGGTGAGAAGAAAATGCTTTTCTTAGCCAACACTAACTTCAATCTTTTAATAGAATCCATCGAGCATTTTGGAATCAGATGGGCAGAATTAGGTCCGGGAGAAATCAGAGTAGAGCTCAGGGGGGACGCCGTGTGAAAAGAGCCTACCTTTCTCCTGCTGTGCATGAGACAGTTGCTGGGGACAGTTAATGATCCACATGGTGACAAGTTCAGCTGCCGGCCTTGCGTCCCCTGCCATGATATAAAGCATTGTAGCTTTACCATCATTACATTCAGATTAATCTCTGTTTACTTGTCTATGCATTTCAGAAAAAAGAACCAGTAAAGTGTTGCTGGATTAAACCACCTCAGATAACCAGTGGTCATTGATTGTGGAAACTATGAGACTCTAATGACACTAAAAGGAACAACAAATCTGGGACAGGGTTTGACCTGGCCATACGAGCCCATTACAGGAAAAAAACAAGCTTTTTTTGCCAAACAGATGCAGAAAGAGGTCTCCTGCAGACACTGATGTGTAGGAACCTTTTAAATAGTCGATATGAAATAAGCGAATAGAGTGAGCAGGCAGCAAGAAAGAATCCTGCATTTTCTGAGCAAGAAAAAAAAAACCCATTCTGACAGTCCTGTAATGCCACATTTAGCACCCACACACAGACCATGTTCAGCTGTGGCTCACAGGCCTCTTTTTTGTAACACAACAGTAGCCAGTTGGGACCGCGGTATCCATAGCAACAGAGCATTATCGTTCTCTGGTGGAACTGCTGTGCATCTGTTACATAACTGTGTCTCGGAGACTAATTTTCTACCATTAAGACTCAAGAGTCATGCAGCAAGTGTGAAATTTTGCTCACAGCCTTTGAGATACAGATTCATCGACTGTACAAGTTTGTAGAACCAACCTTGCCTTTAGTCCTTTGGCATGTTCTACACAAAAAACATTACCATTCCTTTAAATTTTTATGATTCAGCAATTCCCTATACAGCAATTTCCAGCGTCTATCCATCTGTCCATTATCCTAAACCTACCAGGATGGAGTCACAAAGAAACTGATCTTCAGGCATAAGGCAGGAATAATGCGTATTAATACTGAACCTGAGGGATGCTGTAGACCCATGTGGATGGTAGAACATGGAAATGATCTTCAGAAAGCGCCCAGGCTAGATCTCAAATCTAGGCCTATTTTTTTTTATTTAGATGCTTCAGGATTCATTGAGTTTATGGCTCAATTTTTAAGTCTGATTCTTTGCTTAATGAATCTGATAAATCCTTTTCTATTTTCTATTGCACTTCATTTGGATTAAGATTTGTACTGGTTTCCATTTGTGTTTAGGTACACTTTGTCAATGGTAAGGGGTCTTCTCTCAAATGAAATAAAATGAATCTGAGGGTCAGGTGCATTGCAGGTCGAGCCCAGATTCTCATGAGCATCCATCAGAGGGGTTTCAGGGCTCTTTCAACCCTCTTGGGTGCATTTCATTTTCAGCCAAATCATCTGATAGCATTTGAGTTAGAACCACTCATAACCATCTGCTTATTCAAAGTAATGAAATTAAATCAATTGACAAACTTTTTTATATTGAAAGTATAGCATCTGTGTGAACCCGCAGTGACAGATGTTGATGTCTCCTTTTATAGAATATAAAAGATGCCCATTAAACATGTAGCTTCTTCTCGAATTCCTTTTCCTCAGGATCATTGTAGACATTGATCTCTTTATACATCATTTTCATGTTTCAAGTTCTAACCATAAGAAAACATTGCCTGATTTGTCTGATATGTGAAAATGACATCACAAAAAAAATGGAGGTAACCCCCCGATCCCAAAATAATTGTATTTAATTTTAACATTTGAAACTGACCAGTGGACTTTACATTTAGATACATTCAGAAATTGCATTATTATGTAATAACACACATACTTCCGAATCGCAGCCGGTGATCGTTCTGGGCTGCCCAGGCTGACCCGGCCCCATCACTCGGAACACACAGAACAATTCCATGCGCCGGAACCCCACAGCTGCCTGCTTTTAATCCACATTTCAGGGGCCTTCATTACACAGTTACTGTTGTCAGCTAACCTGATAGATTCCACTGTGGGCTGTTCCCAGAACAGCATAATTACACCTTCTTTTCATTCAAACCTTCCAACCTCTTTGTGCTTGTGGGACCCCGGCTTGGAGAAGATTCTTGCATTTCTTCGAGCCTAAATTCGCTCTCCCATGCCTACGTTTTGTCAGAGTGTGGTCGGCATTAGAATGTTGTAAAGATTTTACGGTGTGCCGGCGATCCGTCCAAAACAACCTGCCCTTCGAAAGCCGCGGTTGCTAATGGCACCAGACACAACACCGCTGTAATGAAGACGTTAACAAGCTGAATTCCTACCAGCTGGACACGTTGATTAAAACGGTTCAGTTCCCACCAGACGACAGAGACATTTCAAGCATTTCGTCAAGCCTGAGGTCACAACTTGTTCACTTTGTCAGTGAACAGGCTCTCCAAAGGCAATGCTTCAAGGGACAGTCGAGATTGTCAGCCAAACTAGATGATTGCTCCAGTGTGTTCAACCTGAACACTTGATCCCTGGAAGATCAGCGTGTTTTAAATCCACTGAGATTCAATTCAAAAAGTCTCCAGAACACAATAAAAACTAAGATAGGATTATCCTTCCATATCTGCTCATTTAAAGATGGCTTCTCCTCAGTGCCAAAGTGCAATGATATCATGTCGCCATCTAGTGGTGAGTGGGCAGTTTTTTCACAAAGATTATATATTTTAACAAATAATAAAATATGAACATATATATGCGCATGGGGCAGTGGTGGCCTAGCGGGTAAGGAAGCGCACTCATAATCAGAAGGTTGCCAGTTCGAATCCTGGTCTGCCAAGGTGGCACTAAGCAAAGCACCATCCCCACACACACAGGCGTGGGCGCCTGTCATGGCTGCCCACTGCTCACCAAGGGTGGTGGTTAAAAGCAGAGGACACATTTCACCGTGTCCACTGGGTTCTGTGCCGTGTTTCACATGTCTACTAATCACGTTCATGACATATATGATTCTGACAAAAAATGTTACAACACCAATTACCATTTGTGAATTTTTATTTTTTTTTGCAAAGTAATGTCCACACATTGAATATGACAGCCTTCAGATCAGAAGTCATTACGAAAAATGACAAAAGCTTTTGCATTACACTGCTGTTGTAAATATATGTAGGCATTTTCAAATAAACGTTTTCCATCAAAACCTAGTAAGATTCTGCAGCAACCCTCAATCTGTACACTTTCATAACAGCCCAGCATCTGCAGACGTCTCGGGTGCGCATCCATGTCAAGCAAGTCACTGTAATTATTTCACAATTTGCATCCGAGAACAAGAAAGGTTTGTTTTTTTTAATTTATTTGGATTCGATGTTGTATCATTATAATAAAATAAAAGACGCCCCCCTCCAAAAAAAAGAAACTTTATACATACGCAAATTTCTGAAAAAGCGCACAAATTTCATTTTGTGAGATGCTTTGACAGTAAGAGGGTTCGACATAGCTATTAATAATTATATTAACAACACTATATTAAGAATATTTCAGTCCATTTGTCTTTATGTAATAAAAAAAAAATACAAAAACTAAATTTTTTCAGGATAAAGAAGTGTGGATCATTTTGATGCAAAACCAAACATGATCAGAACACACCGTTAGTTAACCCCCAAAGTGTCAAAATTTGATAATGAATCATCATTATTTTACTACAGACGTTGAGAATGGACTTTGTTTCAGATCTCTGGGTTTCTGCCACACACAAAACTAAACTTATTCAAAACTACAATACCCCTTTATGCTCAGATACTTTAACCATAAGATAGTGTTTTTTCTGGATTTTTCTGGAGGATGAAAGTTCCTACAATTCATCCTCTTGGCCAGAATCCCCATGCAACCCCAGGCAGGAGAATTGCAATGAGGATGGATGAGAAGAGGTTGACCGCGTTGTTGTCCAGGATCGGCTTCCCACAAATCCTCTTTGTTGTCCTAGACTCGTAGCTGACAACTTTCCCAATGCTTTCATCATATCCTGAAAGCAACAGGAACATTACTTTAGAACCATGTGGACTGCAGCAGAAAAGTAATAAATACAAAACAATACAACTTGTGATTTGAAAAATATAAACTGTCATGCCTGTGTGTAGCTATCAGCCTTGTTCAGCCAAGTTCAGTTAGATCAGGTTTTTTTTTGGCTAAGTTCTCCATAATTAGATGATTTTACTTGCCATTTAGATATGTTATGCCAATTAATCTCATAAGAGTTAAAGTTGCCTCAGGGTGAGCTGGAAAAACAGCTCCTACTAGACATATCTTGCACAGTGAACCTAGGGCAGGCTGCAGGGTGATCTGAAACAGGCGGAACATTAATGGGTCTTCAAGATGCCATGATGTTCTGTAATAATACATTAAAAGAGCCTAAAGGTTGCTCCCTCAGCAAAGGCAAATATTTAAAACAAGCGAGGGTGAAATATAATTATTTTTGGAATGGAAGTATTGATGAAAAATAAATACACACATTGCAAACCATTTTTTAATATGGAAGGCTAGAAGCCTTTATTATAATTATATGTACTGAATGTTTGAATGCCTAGCCATTGACTTTCCCAAAATGTTTTTTCCCCCCACCATAAGTGAACTAGTTTCACCTATGGACTCACCAGAATACTGCATGTTTGCTCCCAGAAAAGAATCCAGCAATGAACCAAGGAGGCCAGCCATGCCCCCATACACAGCAATGGGCCACTGGGGAACAGCCAAGTGCAGGTCCTGTACCAGGAGCAACTGAGTGACAAAGTAGGCCATGCCCACCGTCAACCCCCCGAGCAGGCTGGCCACCAAGCCAACTGGAGTTACGCCGCCATTGGTTCCTGTGTGCAAACATAGAGAACAAATGTAGATTTTTCTAAGCCACACACTTTAACCACTGCTGGATGCCCTAAAGATTGTCAAATTATTCAGATATGGGCTGGTTTTGGAATGAGTTCTGTTTTATTCTTTAACACGATGCAAACTCATCACCCTTAGTGAGCAGGGGGCAGCCATGAAAGGCGCCCAGGGAGCAGTGTGTGGGGAGTAGAGGCGTTAGAAAATATCAATACAGCAATATATCACAATATTTTACATGGTGATATTGTATCAATACAGGGACTTCAAATACAGATATTTTTGTATACAAAAATATGGTGTTGTCTCAGTCCTCTACAAGCTCCACACCAGCATTAGATAACTTAACGGGCACATAAATATCTTCTTTTCAATCTAATGCATTTATATCTTGTACACTAGTTCAGTGTGTTAAAATGCAAAGACAATAAAGTAAAGATTCAGTTCTGAGCTATGTTGTTTTACATAATTGTATTACATTAATAATGTAATATGATCCACACAGATCATACACAACATCTTGTATATCAGCTCTGTTCTTATATTTTCAATGAACCATAGAATACAGTATCACAATATATCATTATACATATACGTATCATGACCCATGTATTATACCGTGAGATCCTTGCCAATACACACCCCTAGTGGGGACGGTACCTCAATCAAGGGGACCTCAGTGGTACCTTGACAGTTTGTGATTTGAACCCGCAACCTTCCAGTTTCGAGTTCACCTCCGTACCTACTAGGCCACAAATTCACATACTACCACGAATCACTTTAAAACACTCTACAACACCACTTGTAAAAGAGTTACTTTACCTACTGGAACCTCCCTCCAGTTGGTGATGAGTCTTGGCCTGCTTTTGCTCAAGACTGGTCCAACCTCAGAGGCCCACGTGTCACCTGCACTGCAGGCCAGCGCCCCCAGAAGGGAGAGGCACATCCACGAGGCAGAATACTGTTTCCCAAAATCTACAGGCATTTCGCCCGGACCCACTTCGATCATGTAGAGCAAGGCCAGCTCTGTGGGAACTCCACCATTGCAGAACACCTGCACCCAGTTCCGCTGGCCACCTAAACACACAGACACAATGGGTTTAAATGAAAGTGGTCGATGCTATGGAATCAAAATGACAGAATACATACGATAATACATTTAAATAATGGATGACGACTTCAGAAAATTCCACAATTCAACGCCAACACTAAGTAAAATTTATTATTTTCCATCTGGGCACTTACAGGAAATGCAGCTCTGAGATAATGGTACGAATACAAAAAATGAAAGCAACTGAAAATATGGCATCTTCAATTTATTTGTCGGTCTGTGCAGAATGCTCTTACCCTCTTTGTATTCCGGGTCAATGCGCTTCTTTATTTCCCCCTTCCATCTTGTCAGTTTGGACGACGTCATGAAAAAGGCAAATAACGAAGCGAGGAAGCTCATATTAGCCATGGTGAGAACGAAGCCAACCAACATGGCTGAAACAACACGGCACAGAGAAGATCAGAGTGCAGATATTCATAAGCATCACAGTCATGTGTCTTTCCCCACAGTTATGGGCAGAAAATTGTTTTCTGTGTATAAATGCTGCTCTTATCCACTTGTCACAAGTGGGACTTCTATTGCGTCCCCAAGGGAAAACATCAAGCAAGTCCAATCTGACCTCGTGCTAAGCATTAACAGGTCCAGTAGTGGAGCCAAATCAGCCCTAACTAATACTAGAGCTGTAATACTCCGAGTCACCCGGTAAACTCAGTGATCCGTGTGAGTGAGCCACTTGAGTCAGTATTGTCATTGCAAAATTGACAGCGGGGAATCAACTGAAGTGTTTGAATAGTCTTTTGAACCAAGGTGAAATGCCTTGTGATGAGAATGAATCGCTTTCAAATTAAACCTGCTGGTCTGAGAGATTCAGTTTTGCCTGCTTGTTTTCGGGTGTGGGGGAAGTTAACAGTCGTATGCACGGACTCGGGTAGGGGCGCTGTTCCGATTCCGTTACATTTCCGGCCAGAGGAACCGCCAGACGCACTTACTCGGGTTTGGAGCGATGACCTCAGATTCGTGACTCATGAGTTATTTAATGGATCTGGGTGAGTCGTGAATCAGACTGCACTAACTAGTACCGTCTGGGTGTTCATTACATGTACAGTCAACGCTCACCTCCTAGAGCTCCACTAAGATCAAGACTTCGCCTCTTCAAAGACCGCGAGGTTATGGTGAGAGGAACCAGGATCGAGAAGAGCCATCTCCACGGCGACACAGGCTGCAGTGTGCCTGTGGAAAGACCGGCGTTTATCGGGACAGCCAACAGTGAGCCACAAAGCCCGAACAAGTCTAACTCACCGGAATATGCGCTGGCTGCCATGGAGATGATCCAAAACGCCAGTGACAGCGCCAGGGTGAAGCACAGGACAATCATGTCGGTCATCATCGTGACGTACTCCTTCATTAAGATGTCACCCTCGTAAAACATCATTCTCGCAGAGAAAGGTGCCTGCGGGAGAGGGGCGTCATTATTTATCAGCTGCATTTCTGCACGGGTATACTCTTTATCGAAGACATCGTACTACATTGAGAACAAGGGAAAAACACGCGTTCAGTTCAAGCCACCCGGCTTATAGCGAAACCACAGATATAAAATATTTTATGGCGATTACGTCATGAAAGTGAACCGAAATAATTCGTGTAAGCACCTGCAGCCGCAGTAGCTGAGATGTTTCTCCTGCCTCTGGTCCATATTGCTGTTGTGCAGACAGTGAGGAACATAACGCCAAAAAAGCCCACACAACCTGTTATATTTCAGCCGACATTAGCGCCCAGACCGGCGCTGCTTTACGGCAACGCGTACGCGAAGCGGAGGGGGCGGGGACTCGACTTCCGGTGGCGGCTCTTAAAGCGACAGCGACATTTTTCACGCCACGAAAAAATGAAGGAATTTATCATAAAAGTTCCACAACTTACTGATTGCAGTATTTATTCTTTCTCACCATGCATTCACACACACACACACACACACACACACACACACATTATATATATATCATGTAATTAGTATTATTATATGAATATGTAGTATTTGTTAAAGTACCACCAAACAACATATTTTCTGACCATTGCTAGCACATTGCATACTGAATAGTTACTTACTTGTTATAAAAGAGCGTGTTGAAAAAGACGCATTTCACAAAGACGCAGTTGGTTTGTATGGGTTTATAAGGGAGTCGAGACTGGAGCCACTCCTCTCCGATTTTGAATGCTTTGCCTCTGAATTCTTCTTTTGATTCCTGTTTTTCATCTTTCTGTACAGATTATCTCTATGAACATTCCAATATACTGTGGTGAGCTTTCTATGAAATTTGTTCATGAAGAAATCTCAAAAACTGTCTGTAAGACTGAATAGTCTCGTTGTTGTGTACTCAACAGACTGCAAATTAACTATGAAGTCCAGAAGAGTCCGTGGAGTCAAGGCCATGTGACAAATGCTCCGGTAGACCCTAGGATTCTTAGGACCAAGACTCAAAGGTGACACAGCCACACCCGAATTGAGTCCATTTCAGTGACTATGGTCTTTTTTTTAATCATATAAAATGTAATACTTCTTTTTTCAATTCTCACATTACTGCACAGATGTAAGTATATCAGTATATATGGTACTGGGTTGGAGTAAATGAAGATGGCAGCAGAAAATGAAAGATTTCTTGACTGCATTAATATGTGAACAGCCCCAAACCTCTTGCAAACCTGAGTAGAACATCTTAACCATAACCTGCAACACGTGGTTGTCTCCTCATTTACTTGTTGAACGTTTTAACCAAGCTTCTAATCTGTTACAACCATCAGCAGTTTGTGGCAAGATCTGGCTGTAAATTAGGCGTGTGCAGTCTCATGCCGAAAGGGTACAAGGCATACACACAAAGATCAGAAGCCCTCACACATCCACACATAAAACGGCAGTTGCAACTTTTAAATGACAGGGGGCGCTTTTTTCATACTTGTTTTCTATGGCTGAGCTCAGTTCATACCAACGGGCAGAGTTTTTAGGGTGCCAGGAGGAGACCTACACACTGAAGTTTGGTCAGTTTCATTTTCGCTTTGTGTTCTTTTTTTGAAAATATAATAACTATCACAGATGAACATATGAATCACGTGGACAGGTATGTGTCAGACTTTCTGCATTTTCGAGGTTATGATGAAGCAGAGGCTCGATGTATGGATTCTGAGAGGAGCACCTTGCATGACTTTTGCTTTTCAGACCTCAGGATTTATCAAGCCCTTCATGCACAGCAATGCATACAGGGACGACGACCACCTTCTGCCAGAGGAGGAGAAGATGAGTATGTGCAGGAATCTGTGTTTATGTCTTTAACTTAAAGCTATCAATCTAACATGCATTATTCAGAGAGGAATAAAAAGGTAAAAACACAGTTTAGAATCTGCAAGGCAGAGTGAAAAGGACACTGGACATGACAGAGTGATTTGAAAGAGGCTTGTAGGCCACGCTATTGATTGTGCACAGACAGCGCAGTGGCACTGGAACAAATGACAGAGAGTTATGCCACAGGCTGCTTAAATAAACGCTGAAACCGGCTGACACTCGAGTCCTCCGGGCGCAAAATGGAAATAGAACGGCTTGGTATTTGGAAGCTCTCCGTGGAAGTTATGGGGTACTTAACTCCCATTTGTCAAAGTGAAGGGAAGTGGCTAATAGAGCACATCATACCGGCCCGAGGGTAGACAGCCAGAAGGTGAGGGAGTCTCCATGTCCTTGAAAGGAACTGCATAAGTCAGTGCAATTGAACGGCTACCTCTGCACAGTGCTCCATTAGGCTGAATAACATGTCAGCTTTCAGATCTCGACGAAGATTATGCGAAGAGGTTACAAGGATACAGTGAAATGGTGTGGTTCCATAAAGTAGATTGCCGCTTGGGAAGGGCCGTGGCCAGATACACCATTAGATGCAACGTATTTACTTTATTTCCTTAAAATTTACTGTTCTGTTTTAATGATATAAGTGGGTGTAGAAAATGGAATAATGGGAAAAAAAGTGTAAGTGAAAGCTTTTATTCACCAATTTAACCTTATTTAAACCTTATTTAATTTAAAATCTTAGTCACAAATGAAAATATTTGACTAGGTCGAGCAGGGTTACTAAGTCTTCTGTAATGAGCGATGTGCTAGACTTGGTTAGGAAAGTGATGGTAAGTGTGTGTCTGAGAGAGCGAGCGAGCAAGCAAGAGAACATGTATAAGCAGCGAGTCTTGCTGTGGTCTGGCTCTTGGATCTTCCGTCTGTCATCCCTGACTAGAGAACCTGTCATTTCCAACACTATAATTTTCGAAGGCACAAACCAAATGTGTCAGAAACCCGTGTAGGCAGCAGGCCACAGTGTTTCCCTAGGGTTTTTTTTTGTTGGTAGGCGTTGACATTGCCAGGCCAAAACACTCCCAAGAAAGCCCCTGAAAATGTCTTTGTTAAGATCTCAACCAATCCATGGCAAGACGAGCTCAATGGAGGTTATTGTTCAAGAAGAGAAGCAATCCGGGCTTGATATCAAGGATTTAGAGGCTGTACTGATTCACTAACCTGCTGCGGCCATCTGGAAATCCACTTCTTCTGCGCCGAGTCGACTGTCCAGTCAACTCCGGACTAAGTGCATCGAGCCCAAGCCAGATCCAGCCTGCCTTGAGGTGTTTTATGTCAAAGCCCTCCCTCATGCCCAAATTCGAATCACATATGTGACATAAAACATGTTTTTGCCTGTTGTGCCTCGGGATTCTCACTTTCAAAAGGTGCATTCAGGATAAGTGGATTAAACTGAAGGATTTCTCAGATTTTTTTTTTATTGTCTTCTTCAATAACTCCCTTGTTTCTGTGGCCCGACTGTTCAAAACAATAGCTGTGTGTTCCACCTGCCAAATCTGCAGGTACCGTTGGATGTATGGAGTAATGGTAATTGCTCCAATTTCCCAAGAACCCCAGCACTTGGCAGTTCTCTTGTGACCTGTGACTTCGTCGTTCCACCCTGCGTTTTGTACATGTGAGTGAAAAACCTCTCTGCGGTGCCTATTCTGAACAGTAGAGGGAGACGCTAGGTCATAGGTCATCTCCAGATGTCCACACCGAGTAACAAAGAGCTTACCAGTGACATAGACTCCATCGTTGTGCCATGAGATGGGTGTTTTTTGGGGCAGCAGGGGTCTGCAAAAACATCACTTCCTCCTGTTGTCATTTAGCCCCCGGCATTTAGAGGGTTAATTATCAAATTAGCTCTCCGGCTTTCCCCCCCGGTGATCCATCAAAAGTTTAAGGACGAGCCATTCGCAGCGGAGTGGACCGACCAACGCGCGGGCAGGCTAAAGGCCGCCCGCTGACCTCGCTCTCAGGGGGGAATTGTGCTTGGGCAGATCAGAGATATAAAGTGGCTCTTTATTTTTTCTCTTGTGTAATTAACAGAGGAATACCTGAGTCAGTAACATCAAAGCGCACCCTGGAAAAGAGTCGAAGCCTTTCAACACCATGCATTCGGGGGAAAAAGGTAATTCATTTCAGCTGACAGTATGGCATATGTCATTGGTTCTGCCTGCGTTTTAGCTTATCAGGGAACAAAAAAAAAGACCCTTCAGGCAGTTGTTAAGGGAAGAAAGGCAGCCGGTCAAAGAGACAAATGGTATTAATTGGCCTCATATTGCTGAAAAGTTCAGGATTCCATTGACATCATCAACACATGAGAATTAAGATAAACTAATGAAGTCTAATAGAAAGAATAAATGGGTGAAGAGTAAAATCAACACTATAAATTGTGTTTCTGGTATTGGAACTCTAAATGGTGTTCCCTCATTTGGTGTTCATCTTTATCAGATGGCACTACAAAAATTCCCACGGAGGTTCAGGTGAGGTCATGTCATATGAATTACATCGTTTTTATATCAGCCAATCAGTGACACTTGCGCCTTGTGGATGAGGGCATCGTCATCCTGGAAGAAACCGCTTCCATCATAAGAGAAATGTAATGGTGGTAAAATTTGTCAGCTCACCGCATCTGGAACTTTCTGCAATAATGTCATGACAATCATAAGGTCAGAATAGTCAGCATAGCCTATCATCTCTTATTAACTGTTAATTAATGACAACACAGGTCATCATGAATAAAGTGGGGAGGAAAAAGTTATGGGGTGTCTTGTTAAGGTTTATATGGTTTCTGTCATGATGTGACCGGGTTTGGCGCTGCGTCAACACTGACCAATCCGGCGGTGGCCTTG